>NC_052158.1:162770688-162835990 GCF_902713615.1 Scyliorhinus canicula
GACAGGTATACAGGTGACAGGTATACGGTGACAGGTATACAGTGACAGGTATACAGTGACAGGTATACAGTGACAGGTATACGGTGACAGGTATACAGTGACAGGTATACGGTGACAGGTATACGGTGACAGGTATACAGTGACAGGTATACAGTGACAGGTATACGGTGACAGGTATACGGTGACAGGGTATACGGTGACAGGTATACAGTGACAGGTATACGGTGACAGGTATACGGGTGATAGGTATACTGGTGACAGGTATACAGTGACAGGTATACGGTGACAGGTATACGGTGACAGGTATACGGTGACAGGTATACAGTGACAAGTATACGGTGACAGGTATACGGTGACAGGTATACAGTGACAGGTATACAGTGACAGGTATACGGTGACAGGTATACAGTGACAGGTATACGGTGACAGGTATACGGTGACAGGTATACAGTGACAGGTATACAGTGGCAGGTATACAGTGACAGGTATACGGTGACAGGTATACGGTGACAGGTATACGGTGACAGGTATACAGTGACAGGTATACAGTGACAGGTATACAGTGACAGGTATACGGTGACAGGTATATGGTGACAGGTATATGGTGACAGGTATACAGTGACAGGTATACAGTGACAGGTATACAGTGGCAGGTATACAGTGACAGGTATACGGTGACAGGTATACGGTGACAGGTATACGGTGACAGGTATATACAGTGACAAGTATACGGTGACAGGTATACAGTGACAGGTATACGGTGACAGGCATACGGTGACAGGTATATGGTGACAGGTATACAGTGACAGGTATACGGTGACAGGTATACGGTGACAGGTATACAGTGACAGGTATACAGTGACAGGTATACGGTGACAGGTATACGGTGACAGGTATATGGTGACAGGTATACGGTGACAGGTATACAGTGACAGGTATACAGTGACAGGTATACGGTGACAGGTATACAGTGACAGGTATACAGTGACAGGTATACGGTGACAGGTATACAGTGACAGGTATACGGTGACAGGTATACGGTGACAGGTATACGGTGACAGGTATATGGTGACAGGTATACGGTGACAGGTATATGGTGACAGGTATACAGTGACAGGTATACAGTGACAGGTATACGGTGACAGGTATACGGTGACAGGTATATGGTGACAGGTATACAGTGACAGGTATACGGTGACAGGTATACGGTGACAGGTATATGGTGACAGGTATACAGTGACAGGTATACAGTGACAGGTAT
The DNA here is from genome assembly GCF_902713615.1 of Scyliorhinus canicula. Classification (NCBI taxonomy): domain Eukaryota; kingdom Metazoa; phylum Chordata; class Chondrichthyes; order Carcharhiniformes; family Scyliorhinidae; genus Scyliorhinus; species Scyliorhinus canicula. Next base: position 162,771,950 of record NC_052158.1, read on the forward strand.
ACGGTGACAGGTATACGGTGGCAGGTATACAGTGACAGGTATACAGTGACAGGTATACGGTGACAGGTATACGGTGGCAGGTATACAGTGACAGGTATACAGTGACAGGTATACGGTGACAGGTATACGGTGACAGGTATATGGTGACAGGTATACAGTGACAGGTATACAGTGACAGGTATACGGTGACAGGTATACGGTGGCAGGTATACGGTGACAGGTATACAGTGGCAGGTATACGGTGACAGGTATATGGCGACAGGTATACGGTGACAGGTATACAGTGACAGGTATACGGTGACAGGTATACGGTGACAGGTATACGGTGACGGGTATACAGTGACAGGTATACGGTGACAGGTATACGGTGGCAGGTATACGGTGACAGGTATACAGTGACAGGTATACGGTGACAGGTATATGGCGACAGGTATACGGTGACAGGTATACAGTGACAGGTATACTGTGACAGGTATACGGTGACAGGTATATGGCGACAGGTATACGGTGACAGGTATACGGTGACAGGTATACGGTGACAGGTATACAGTGACAAGTATATGGTGACAGGTATACAGTGACAGGTATATGGTGACAGGTATATATGGCGACAGGTATACGGTGACAGGTATACGGTGACAGGTATACGGTGACAGGTATATGGCGACAGGTATACGGTGACAGGTGTACGGTGACAGGTATACGGTGACAGGTATACGGTGACAGGTATACAGTGACAGGTATATGGTGACAGGTATACAGTGACAGGTATACAGCGACAGGTATACAGTGACAGGTATACGGTGACAGGTATACGGTGACAGGTATACGGTGACAGGTATACGGTGACAGGTATACAGTGACTGGTATATGGTGACAGGTATACAGTGACAGGTATACGGTGACAGGTATACGGTGACAGGTATACGGTGACAGCTATATGGTGACATGTATACAGTGACAGGTATACGGTGACAGGTATACAGTGACAGGTATACGGTGACAGGTATACAGTGACAGGTATACAGTGACAGGTATACGGTGACAGGTATACAGTGACAGGTATACAGTGACAGGTATACAGTGACAGGTATACGGTGGCAGGTATACGGTGACAGGTATACGGTGACAGGTATACGGTGACAGGTATATGGCGACAGGTATATGGTGACAGGTATACAGTGACAGGTATACGGTGACAGGTATACGGTGACAGGTATATGGTGACATGTATACAGTGACAGGTATACGGTGACAGGTATACAGTGACAGGTATACGGTGACAGGTATACAGTGACAGGTATACAGTGACAGGTATACGGTGACAGGTATACAGTGACAGGTATACAGTGACAGGTATACAGTGACAGGTATACAGTGACAGGTATACGGTGGCAGGTATACGGTGACAGGTATACAGTGACAGGTATACGGTGACAGGTATATGGCGACAGGTATACGGTGACAGGTATACAGTGACAGGTATACGGTGGCAGGTATACGGTGACAGGTATACGGTGACAGGTATATGGCGACAGGTATACGGTGACAGGTATACAGTGACAGGTATACAGTGACAGGTATACGGTGACAGGTATATGGCGACAGGTATACGGTGACAGGTATACGGTGACAGGTATACGGTGACAGGTATACAGTGACAAGTATATGGTGACAGGTATACAGTGACAGGTATATGGTGACAGGTATATATGGCGACAGGTATACGGTGACAGGTATACGGTGACAGGTATACGGTGACAGGTATATGGCGACAGGTATACGGTGACAGGTATACGGTGACAGGTATACGGTGACAGGTATACGGTGACAGGTATACGGTGACAGGTATATGGTGACAGGTATACAGTGACAGGTATACAGCGACAGGTATACAGTGACAGGTATACGGTGACAGGTATACGGTGACAGGTATACGGTGACAGGTATATGGTGACAGGTATACAGTGACAGGTATACGGTTACAGGTATACGGTGACAGGTATACGGTGACAGGTATATGGTGACATGTATACAGTGACAGGTATACGGTGACAGGTATACAGTGACAGGTATACGGTGACAGGTATACAGTGACAGGTATACAGTGACAGGTATACAGTGACAGGTATACGGTGACAGGTATACGGTGGCAGGTATACGTTGACAGGTATACAGTGACAGGTATACGGTGACAGGTATATGGCGACAGGTATACGGTGACAGGTATACAGTGACAGGTATACAGTGACAGGTATACAGTGACAGGTATACGGTGACAGGTATATGGCGACAGGTATACGGTGACAGGTATACGGTGACAGGTATACGGTGACAGGTATACGTGACAGTATATGGTGACAGGTATACAGTGACAGGTATATGGTGACAGGTATATATGGCGACAGGTATACGGTGACAGGTATACGGTGGCAGGTATACGGTGACAGGTATACAGTGACAGGTATACGGTGACAGGTATATGGCGACAGGTATACGGTGACAGGTATACAGTGACAGGTATACGGTGACAGGTATACGGTGACAGGTATACGGTGACGGGTATACAGTGACAGGTATACGGTGACAGGTATACGTGGCAGGTATACGTGACAGGTATACAGTGACAGGTATACGGTGACAGGTAAGATGGCGACAGGTATACGGTGACAGGGTATACAGTGACAGGTATACAGTGACAGGTTATACGGTGACAGGTATATGGCGACAGGTATACGGTGACAGGTATACGGTGACAGGTATACGGTGACAGGTATACAGTGACAAGTATATGGTGACAGGTATACAGTGACAGGTATATGGTGACAGGTATATATGGCGACAGGTATACGGTGACAGGTATACGGTGACAGGTATACGGTGACAGGTATATGGCGACAGGTATACGGTGACAGGTATACGGTGACAGGTATACGGTGACAGGTATACGGTGACAGGTATACAGTGACAGGTATATGGTGACAGGTATACAGTGACAGGTATACAGCGACAGGTATACAGTGACAGGTATACGGTGACAGGTATACGGTGACAGGTATACGGTGACAGGTATACAGTGACAGGTATACAGTGACAGGTATATGGTGACAGGTATACAGTGACAGGTATACGGTGACAGGTATACAGTGACAGGTATACGGTGACAGGTATACGGTGAGAGGTATACAGTGACAGGTATACAGTGACAGGTATACGGTGACAGGTATACAGTGACAGGTATACGGTGACAGGTATACAGTGACAGGTATACAGTGACAGGTATACAGTGACAGGTATACGGTGACAGGTATACAGTGACAGGTATACAGTGACAGGTATACAGTGACAGGTATACAGTGACAGGTATATGGTGACAGGTATTTGACAGGCAGTATGAGAACAGACCCCTTATAATCCATTAGTGCAAACAAGGCTACTAAACATCCTCAATTAAAGCTCTCCATTCTATTGCTGAAATTATTATTATTATTTAAAAATAAAATAAATATAGAGTACCCAATTAATTTTTTCCAATTAAGGGGCAATTTAGCGTGGCCAATCCACCTACCCAGCACATCTTTGGGTTGTGGGATTGAGACCCACGCAGACACGGGGAGAATGTGCAAACTCCACACGGACAGTGACCCAGAGCCGGGATCGAACCTGGGTCCCCAGCGTCGTGAGGCTGCAGTGCTAACCCACTGTGCCACCATGCTGCTCTATTGCTGAAATTATGACATTAATTAATGAACCGACTTCTCTTCTCTATTCTTTCCTTCTGTGTCTGCTGAAAATTTTATGGTCTGGAATATTTAGTTCCCAGTCTTTAAGAGGCTGAAGCCAAGTTTCTGTCAAGCTTACACTGTTCTAATTACAGTTTTTGACGCTAATGTATTGTACAGTTTATTTGCATTGACGCATGTCCCCCAGGCACAGAGAAACATCTCACTAACTACTTCTTCTATTTCTAATTTTTCTTACTTTTTTTTCTGATCGATGAAGTTCGATTTCCTTCTGTCTCCAGTTTTAATATCTGACACGGGTTATCCTCTTCCCACATGACCCCACACTGAGCTGACAAATCTAAATCCTATCGTCCTCTCAACTGCGTTATTTAGCCTCTCTCGGGGGGGGGGGGGGGGGGGGGGGCCTCTCAGCTGTGTTATTTAGCCTCTCTCGGGGGGGGGGGGGGGGGGCCTCTCAGCTGTGTTATTTAGCCTCTCTCGGGGGGGGGGCTCTCAGCTGTGTTATTTAGCCTCTCTCGGGGGGGGGGGGCTCTCAGCTGTGTTATTTAGCCTCTCTTGGGGGGGGGGCCTCTCAGCTGTGTTATTTAGCCTCTCTCGGGGGGGGGGGGGGGGGCTCTCAGCTGTGTTATTTAGCCTCTCTCGGGGGGGGGGGCTCTCAGCTGTGTTATTTAGCCTCTCTTGGGGGGGGGGCCTCTCAGCTGTGTTATTTAGCCTCTCTCGGGGGGGGGGGGGGGGGCTCTCAGCTGTGTTATTTAGCCTCTCTCGGGGGGGGGGGGGGCTCTCAGCTGTGTTATTTAGCCTCTCTCGGGGGGAGGGGGGGGCATTGCTACTGGTTTGGTTTAGCTGTATAGGTGTTGAATAGCCTGCCGGTAATGAAAGTCGACAAGTTACTGGGACCACACGAGATATCATAGAATTTACAGTGCAGAAGGAGGCCACTCGGCCCATCAAGTCTGCACCAGCTCCTGCAAAGAGCACCCTACCCAAGGTTAACACCTCCACCCTATCCCCATAACCCAGTAACCCCACCCAACACTAAGGACAATTTTGGACACTAAAGGCAATTTATCATGGCCAATCCACCTAACCTGCTCATCTTTGGACTGTGGGAGGAAACCGGAGCACCCGGAGGAAACCCACGCACACACGGGGAGGACGTGCAGACTCCGCACAGACAGTGACCCAAGCCGGGAATCGAACCTGGGACCCTGGAGCTGTGAAGCATTTATGCTAACCACCATGCTACCGTGCTGCCCTTTGATCTGCCCCCTGGTCCTTGATCCGGTATCCACGCCCCCAAGTCCAAGGGGCGGATACCCAGATACCAGTTCCAGGACCAGGGGGCAGATACCCGTCCCCAGGAGCAGGGGGCAGATACCGGTCCCCAGGAGCAGGGGGCAGATACCGGTCCCCAGGAGCAGGCGGCAGATACCGGTCCCCAGGAGCAGGGGGCAGATACCGGTCCCCAAGGGGCAGATACCGGTCCCCAGGAGCAGGGGGCAGATACCGGTCCCCAGGAGCAGGCGGCAGATACCGGTCCCCAGGAGCAGGGGGAAGATACCGGTCCCCAGGGGCAGATACCGGTCCCCAGGGGCAGATACCGGTCCCCAGGACCAGGCAGCAGATACCGGTCCCCAGGGGCAGATACCGGTCCCCAGGGGCAGATACCGGTCCCCAGGGGCAGATACCGGTCCCCAGGGGCAGATACCGGTCTGCAGGGGGCAGATACCGGTCCCCAGGGGCAGATACCGGTCCCCAGGAGCAGGGGGCAGATACCTGTCCCCAGGGGGCAGATACCAGTCCCCAGGGGCAGATACCGGTCCCCAGGAGCAGGGGGCAGATACCTGTCCCCAGGGGGCAGATACCGGTCCCCAGGGGCAGATACCGGTCCCCAGGGGCAGATACCGGTCCCCAAGACCAGGCAGCAGATACCGGTCCCCAGGGGCAGATACCGGTCCCCAGGGGCAGATACCGGTCCGCAGGGGGCATATACCGGTCCGCAGGGGGCAGATACCGGTCCGCAGGGGGCAGATACCAGTCCGCAGGGGCAGATACCAGTCCCCAGGGGCAGATCCGGTCCCCAGGGGGCAGATACCGGTCCGCAGGGGGCAGATACCGGTCCCGAGGACCAGGCGGCAGATACCGGACCCCAGGGGACAGATACCGGTCCCCAGGAGCACAGCCCGGATTCGGGTCCACAGGAGACGGTGCCGCTTAGGCACTCAGCTCAAAAACAACGGTCCCCTTGCGCTACACGCTGCCGGGGACGCACCAATGCTGACCCAGGGCAAAGAGGACCAGGTGTCCTGTCTGACATCCCATCATGGTGCACATCATTCCGGACTTGTGGGTGGGCAGCTGTATTGTAACTTTCACGAGAGTCATGTTTGTGCACATCTGAACTGTTCGTGCCTGGATCTCACTACCGATTGTTTAGTTTTGTGTCGTTTGTGTTCTTTACCCATTGTTGGCAGCCTGGCATGGGATTGGCAGCAAGACAAATAAATGACTTGCATTTGGGCTGCACGGTAGCACAAGTGGATAGCACTGTGGCTTCACTGCGCCAGGGTCCCAGGTTCGATTCCCTGCTGGGTCACTGTCTGTGTGGAGTCTGCATGTTCTCCCCGTGTCTGCGTGGGTTTCACGTGGGCAGCACGTGGCATAATGGTTAGCATTGCTGCCTATAGCGCTGAGGACCCGGGTTCGAATCTGTGCCCTGGGTCACTGTCCGTGTGGAGTTTGCACGTTCTCCCCGTGTCCGCGTGGGTTTCACCCCCACAACCCAAAGATGTGCAGGGTAGGTGGATTGGCCACGCTAAATTGCCCCTTAATTGGAAAAAAAAATAATTGGATGCTCTTAAACAAAAAACTCATTGAACATTATTTTCTTGGGGCTGGTTTAGCACACGGCTAAATAACTGGCTTTGAAAGCAGACCAAGGCAGGCCAGCAGCACGGGTTCAATTCCCGTACCAGCCTCCCCGAACAGGTGCCGGAATGTGGTGACTAGGAGCATGTCACAGTAATTTCATTTGAAGCCTACTTGTGACAATAAGCGATTTTCATTTAGAAGGCAAATGGAATTTTGTCCTTCATTGCTAGAGGGATGGAGTTTAAGACTAGGGAGGTTATGTTGCAATTGTATAAGGTGTTAGTGCGGCCACACCTGGAGTATTGTGTTCAATTTTGGTCTCCTTACTTGAGAAAGGACGTACTGGCGCTGGAGGGTGTGCAGAGGAGATTCACTAGGTTAATCCCAGACCTAAAGGGGTTGGATTACAAGGAGAGGTTGAGTAGACTGGGACTGTACTCGTTGGAATTTAGAAGGATGAGGGGGGGATCTTATAGAAACATATAAAATTATGAAGGGAATAGATAGGATAGATGCGGGCAGGTTGTTTCCACTGGCGTGTGAAAGCAGAACTAGGGGGCATAGCCTCAAAATAAGTGGAAGTAGATTTAGGACTGAGTTTAGGAGGAACTTCTTCACCCAAAGGGTTGTGAATCTATGGAATTCCTTGCCCAGTGAAGCAGTTGAGGCTCCTTCATTACATGTTTTTAAGGTAAAGATAGATAGTTTTTTGAAGAATAAAGGGATTAAGGGTTATGGTGTTCAGGCCGGAAAGTGGAGCTGAGTCCACAAAAGATCAGCCATGATCTCATTGAATGGCGGAGCAGGCTCGAGGGGCCAGATGCCCGACTCCTGCTCCTAGTTCTTATGTTCTTATGTCTGCGTGGGTTTCCTCCCACAGTCCAAAGACATGCAGGTTAGGTGGATTGGCCATGATAAATTGCCCTTAGTGACCAAAAAGGTTAGGAGGGGTTATTGGGTAACGGGGATATGGTGAAGTGAGGGCTTAAGTCGGTCGATGTAGATGCGATGGGCCGAATGGCCTCCTTCTGCGCTGTATGTTCTATGTTCTATATATCATCTCTCATGTCTTCAGAATGTGTCAAAGTGCTTTATAGTCAATGAAATAGTTTTGTCGAGTAGGCACTGTTGTAACACAGGAAACACAGCACCTGAATTGTACAGAGAAAGACCCCCCTTCAGGGAACACCAATGTTATACTGACCAGGTTATGATAGAGGGTTAAATATGAGACTCTGGGAGAATGGCCCTGTTCTTCTTCAAATAGAAAATATCCTATGATTTCCACCTGTGAGAATCAAGGCCATGAAGTGGGATTACATTCATGTAGATTGTTGGATGTCATGGAGTATTAAAGGATTTACAGTCAAACTTCTTCCTGTCAATGTAAACAGGATGGCTCTGAAGTAACATGAGAAAAATATACATCTTGTCTTCTGATATGCAAAATACTGAGCGGAGAAGATGAACGACAGTAATCAGTATTTAAAGTGTAACTCTAGAGGGTTGATGAGTAATGCTGGATGGGGTAGGGATCCATTAGCTACAGCGGTGAAAGGTGACACTTGATAAAACCTGATCTTCCAAGAACATGTCTTTAACTACTTTTATCTCTCATCTGTACCTTTGATGTGAGCAAAAGATGATGTGTGGAGGGGAATAGTTACCAACATTCTTTCCAATGATTTAAAGCTCAAACTCAAAGCTGAAAGTGCTATCTTTATCCTGGTCAAACTAACCAATCTAACCAGTCCGTTCTATATACACATACACTAACTAACCAATCTAACCAGTCCGTTCTAGATACACATACACTAACTAACCAGTCTAACCAGTCCGTTCTATATACACATACACAAACTAACCAATCTAACCAGTCCATTCTATATACACATACACAAACTAACCAATCTAACCAGTCTGTTCTAGATACACATACACTAACTAACTAATCTAACCAGTCCATTCTATATACACATACACTAACTAACCAATCTAACCAGTCTGTTCTATATACACATACACTAACTAACCAGTCTAACCAGTCCGTTCTATATACACATACACAAACTAACCAATCTAACCAGTCCATTCTATATACACATACACAAACTAACCAATCTAACCAGTCTGTTCTAGATACACATACACTAACTAACTAATCTAACCAGTCCATTCTATATACACATACACTAACTAACCAATCTAACCAGTCTGTTCTATATACACATACACTAACTAACCAATCTAACCAGTCTGTTCTAGATACACATACACTAACTAACTAATCTAACCAGTCCATTCTATATACACATACACTAACTAACCAATCTAACCAGTCTGTTCTATATACACATACACTAACTAACCAATCTAACCAGTCCGTTCTATATACACATACACTAACTAACCAATCTAGCCAGTCTGTTCTACATACACATACACTAACTAACCAATCTAACCAGTCCGTTCTATATACACATACACAAACTAACCAATCTAACCAGTCCGTTCTATATACACATACACTAACTAACCAATCTAACCAGTCCGTTCTATATACACATACACTAACTAACCAATCTAACCAGTCCGTTCTATATACACATACACTAACTAACCAATCTAACCAGTCCGTTCTATATACACATACACTAACTAACCAATCTAACCAGTCCGTTCTATATACACACACACTAACTAACCAATCTAACCAGTCCGTTCTAGATACACATACACTAACTAACCAGTCTAACCAGTCCGTTCTATATACACATACACTAACTAACCAATCTAACCAGTCCGTTCTATATACACATACACTAACTAACCAATCTAACAAGTCCGTTCTATATACACATACACTAACTAACCAATCTAACCAGTCCGTTCTATATACACATACACTAACTAACCAATCTAACCAGTCCGTTCTATATACACATACACTAACTAACCAGTCTAACCAGTCCGTTCTATATACACATACACTAATTAACCAATCTAACCAGTCCGTTCTATATACACATACACTAACTAACCAATCTAACCAGTCCGTTCTATATACACATACACTAACTAACCAATCTAACCAGTCCGTTCTATATACACATACACTAATTAACCAATCTAACCAGTCCGTTCTATATACACATACACTAACTAACCAATCTAACCAGTCCGTTCTATATACACATACACTAACTAACCAATCTAACCAGTCCGTTCTATATACACATACACTAATTAACCAATCTAACCAGTCCGTTCTATATACACATACACTAACTAACCAATCTAACCAGTCCGTTCTATATACACATACACTAACTAACCAATCTAACCAGTCCGTTCTATATACACATACACTAACTAACCAATCTAGCCAGTCTGTTCTATATACACACACACTAACTAACCAATCTAACCAGTCCGTTCTATATACACACACACTAACTAACCAATCTAACCAGTCCGTTCTATATACACATACACTAACTAACCAATCTAACCAGTCCGTTCTATATACACATACACTAACTAACCAATCTAACCAGTCCGTTCTATATACACATACATATTTCATTTAAATATGATGGTTTGAAGTAAGAAGGAAGAAGGTTGATATTGACACAAGTCAGACCAGGTCAACTGAAAAATGAAATGAAATGAAAATCGCTTATTGTCACGAGTAGGCTTCAATGAAGTTACTGTGAAAAGCCCCTAGTCGCCACATTCCGGCACCTGTCCGGGGAGGCTGGTACGGGAACTGATTCGCTTCCCTCAAGGCCATTAATAACCAGTCGAGAAACTCTTCAATTTTATACATTTTATCCATAAACGTAATGCAAAAAAACCCCCCAAATACAAAAGGCAACCACCCCTCCCACGATCCACATCCATAAACCATTAACACCCCCTCCCCCCCACAGTAGATGACGAAGGTCAGTTCCCTAAAATGAGAAATAAACGGACGCTGTCAGGTGGAGAGGGAGAATGCGATGGTATGGAAGGCCGTCCTTCTGGCCCTCCGGTCTAGAAGCCTCCCAATCTCCCGCTGGTAGGAGGTCCTCCCCGACGCCCTCCACTCCATTAGATCGCTCCTCTGCAAGGCCATGAACGAGACCCCTCACAATCGTTTGTTTTTCTTCCCTAGGAAGTCCATCTCCGGGGTCTCGCTTCCATCTTGGCTGACAACTCCGGGACCTGTCTTTCTCCGGAGGCACATAAGGAGCCATAAGACTGCCCCCTGGTCGAGAGGGTCCAGCTGCTGCATGCCAACCCCCAGTACGCTTACATCGTGCACCAGGATGGACGGCACGATATGGTCTCCCTACGGGATCTAGTGCCAGCTGGTTCCCCTGCCAACGCGCACCCCTCCCCGCTGCCTATCCCCACCCCCCAACCATCTTCGACACGCCGGACTGAGGCTCAAGTTCCAGACACGACGCCCCCGGAGTCACCATCGGCAACGACCGTGCCCGCCACATCGCCAGAGCTGAGGAGGTCTAAAAGATCGATCTGGCCTCCAGATAGAGTGAATCTCTAATGGACCCCATGTCACCCCCGCTAAACTTGATTTTTTTTAACAGGGGGTGAATGTGGTGAATGTACTTCACCTAATGCATGAGCTGTCTGTCCTGTCTGTATAATAATGTGACCCATGACCTGGAAGAGATGATATTGGCTACTTCCAGGTACTGTACTGGAACCCCGGTGGGCTCCGCCTCTGGCTCCGCCCTCACCGGGGCCATATATAGTCCGGCCACCTGTGGGTGGCATTCATTTGTACAGCCGACACTGGCGGCCGAGTTCATGGATATTAAAGCCTAATGTTCACTCGATTACATTGGACTCCGTACGTTTCAGATTTTCAGCGGGAGCAGTGTCCAGGGGCCTGTCGGGAAGGTAAGTTTACCTCTTCAAAAACTTACCTTTAGAGCTGCAGGAAGTCGGCCGTGGGGATTTCTGGGAAGATTTGTTAGTACCCCTGTATATAAGTTGGGCGGTTTCCAAACCCGAGACACTACACTTGTAGTGTCCCCCACCCTTCCACCTCCTCCAATCTAAGGGGTTGAGTGAATATCAGGTAAGCTCTTCCATTCTTTTTCTTGTTTTTTATCTAGAGGGGATGGCAGGGAAGGCAGTACAATGCTCCTCCTGCAGAATGTTTGAGGTGAGGGACGCTGTCAGTGTCCCTGCTGATTTCACCTGTGGGAACTGCTCCCATCTCCAGCCCCTCAGAAACCACATTAGGGAACTGGAGCTGGAGCTGGATGAACTTCGGATCATTCGGGAGGCCGAGGTGGTCATAGATCCAAGTACTCCGCAATCTCATCTTTGATAGCAGACTCTAAAATCTTACCAATAACCAAAGTCAGGCTAACCGGCCTATAATTTCCCGTCTTCTGCCTCCCTCCCTTCTTAAACAGGGGTGTTACATTAGCCACTTTCCAGTTCTGGGACCCTTCCTGCCTCCAGTGATTCCTGAAAGATCATCACCAATGCCTCCACAACCTCCTCAGCTATCTCTTTTAGGATCCTGGGGTGTTGTCCATCCGGTCCAGGTGATTTATCCACCTTCAGACCTTTCAGTTTCCCCAGAACATTCTCCTTAGTGATGGTCACTGCACCCACCTTTGCCCCCTGGTTCTCCTGGAGCTCTGGCATCCCACTGGTGTCTTCCACCATGAAGACTGATACAAAGTAACTATTCAGTTCCTCTGCCATTTCTTTGTTTCCTATTATTACTTTTCCAGCCACATTTTCAAGGAACTCTTCCTATCTTCTTTTATATTAGATAGATAGAGTAGACAGTCAGAGACTTTTTCCCCGGGTGGAACACACCATTACAAGGGGACATAAATTTAAGATAAATGGTGGAAGATATAGAGGGGATGTCAGAGGTAGGTTCTTTACCCAGAGAGTAGTGGGGGCATGGAATGCACTGCCTGTGGTAGTAGTTGAGTCGGAAAATTTATGGACCTTCAAGCGGCTATTGGATAGGTACTTGGATTAGGGTAGAATAAGGGAGTGTAGGTTAACTTCTTAAGGGCAGCACGGTAGCATTGCGGGTAGCACAATTGCTTCACAGCTCCAGGGTCCCAAGTTCGATTTCGACTTGGGTCACTGTCTGTGTGGAGTCTGCACATCCTCCCCGTGACTGCGTGGGTGGATTGGCCATGAAAAATTGTCCAAAATTCTATGATTAACCTAGGACAAAAGTTCGGCGCAACATCGTGGGCCGAAGGGCCTGTTCTGTGCTGTATTTCTCTATTACTGGCTAACTTGCACTCATATTTCATCTTCTCTCCACTTATTGATTTTTTAGTTGTCCTCTGCTCGCTTTTAAAGGCTTCCCAATCCTCTGGCTTCCCACTAATCCTCGCCACTTGTGACACTAATAAAGATTATTATTATTACTACCTAACCTGCATATCCCTGGACACTGAGGGGCAATTTATCATGGCCAATCCATCTAACCTGCACATCATTGGACTGTGGGAAGAAACCGGAGCACCCGGAGGAAACCCACGCAGACACGGGGAGAACGTGCAAACTTCACACAGACAGTCACCCAAGGCCAGAATTGAACCCGGGTACCTGAAGCTGTGAGGCAGCAGTGCTAACCACTGTGCCAGCATGGATAGAGCTTAAGAAAACAATTAGGGGAGCAAAGAGCAGATATGAGAAAGCTCTGGCTGGTAAAGTAGGAAAAATCCCAGGATATTCTGTAAGTCTAGCGATGGGAAGAGGATGACCAGGGAAAGAGTAGGGCCCCTTTGGCACCAAGGGGGGAATCTGTGGGTGGAGTCAGAGGCCATTGGTCGGGTGTTGGCCAAATACTTCTCATCTGTCTTCAGCTAAGAGAATGATGAGGCAGATATGGAACTCGGGGAGGGAGACTGAGAGGTTATTGAGCAAGTTGTCACGGAGAGGGACAAGGTATTGGAGGTTTTGGCAGGTTTATGTGGGGAAATCTCCAGGTCCGGACGAATTGTGTCCCAGGTTGCTATGGAAGGCGAGATGGAGATTGTAGGGCCCTGATCCAAATGTTAAATTTTTCTCTGGCCAGGGGAGAGGAGCCAGAGGACTGGAGATCTGCCAGTGTGGTCCCACTATTTAAGAAAGGTTGTAGGGATAAGCCAGGGAAATACAGACCAGTGAGTCTAACGTCAGTGGGAGGGAAACTAATGGACAAATTTCTGAAGGAGAGAATGTATCTCCACTTGGAGAGGCAAGGTTTAATCAGGGAGAGTCAGCATGGCTTTGTCACAGGGAGGTCGTGCTTAACAAATTTGATTGAATTTTTTGAGCATGTGGCCAGGTGTGTAGATGAGGGGAGTGCAGTTGATGTAGTTTACATGGATTTCAGCAAAGCCTTTGACAAGGCCCCACATGGGAGACTTATAAAGAAGGCAAATACACATGGGCTGCAGGGGAACTTGATAAGGTGGATGTGGGATACTTGCCTTTATCAATTGAGGCATAGATTACAAAAGCAGGGAGGTCATGTTGGAGTTGGAGAACTTTGGCGAGGCCACAGCTGGAGTACTGTGTGCAGTTCTGGTCACCACATTATAGGAAGGATGCGATTGTACTGGAGGGGGTGCAGAGGAGATTCACCAGGATGTTGCCTGGGATGGAACATTTCAGTTATGAAGAGAGGTTGGATAGGCTTGGGTTGTTTTCTCTGGAGCAGAGAAGACTGAGGGGCGATCTGATCGAGGTGGACAAGATTATGAGGGGCATGGACAGGGTGGGTAGGGGACAACTGTTTCCCTTAGTTGGAGGGCCAGTTACGAGAGGACACAAGTTCAAGGTGAGGGGCAGGAGGTTAAGGTGGGAATTGAGGAAAGACTTTTTTACCCAGAGGGTGGTGACGGTCTGGAACGCACTGCCTAGGAGGGTGGGAGAGGCGGGTTGCCTCATATCCTTTAAAAAGTACCTGGATGAGCACTTGGCGCGTCACAACATTCAAGGCTATGGGCCAAGTGCTGGTAAATGGGATTGGGATTGTCAGGTCAGGTGCTTTTCATGTGGTGGTGCAGACTCGATGGGCCGAAGGGTCTTTTCTGCGCTGTATTTTTCTGTGATTCTGTGAAACAGAAGTAGATTTAAATAAATTAAGTTTGTATCTGTGGGTATTAGAAACTAAGTGTTATAACCTGCCTGATTACTAGTGGCTGGGAGCTACTGGCAACCCCACAATCCTTAAGTAAGTATGAGCTCCCCCAATGAGGAGGGCAGAGAAATCATTAGCATAGTCACCTGCATAAATAGAGCTGGCCAGTATGGAATTAGCGAGAGAGGAGAGAGCAGTGGCGGAGTACCGCTGCCATTGTATATATGGAATTGGAAATAAAGTTATTTCTTTTGATTCTACAAACTCATGCTGGATTCTTTGTGGCACTCACAAACTAAGGTATAGCTTTAAGAAAGTTTATTTTTTTGTTTCTGTATTAGAAAGCGTTTAGATGCATGCATAGTAATAGTGTTTACAATGTGAAAGCAAACAGCACTTAAAGGAAAATTAGGTTGTTGCTTAGCAACCCGGGCCACCCTAGGAAGGAAAGAACCTTTAGTTTAGCTAGGCCCTGGAGAAACGGTACAGGAGCAGGGAGCTGCAGAAAGTACCGAAACCAGGGAGTGGGGATGGAATGTCGCTGGAAGACAGTTAAATTAAAGGAATGAAGAACAAGTTGAACAAGGTCTTGTTCAGGAGAATTCAAGTAAAAGCAGAGAAAGTGCTATGTGTTAAAGAGACCGCTGCAAGAACCAGATTTAACGTTGGCTTGGTAAAAAGCCAGACATCTGAAGTAATCCTGAGTTTGGTGACACCATTACCCAGCCTGAAAAGCTGTGATGCTCTGTTGGCGTGGCTGGGTGCCTGAGAGATTATCTGAAAGTTTGAGTGCCTCAGTGCAATCCAGGGCAGAGGAATACTGAGAGGAGAGGTTGAAAATCCTGGATGTGGATCCTTGGTGAAGGCATCCAAGGGGCAGCACTGTTTGGGGAAAAGTTGCAAGCATGATTTGTGAATGTTGAGTTTGGAAACAGTTTGTGTGAAAGTCAGAGTTTCGGTGAGATCAGTCGGCTGACAGAGTAACAAATATCTGGGGGGATGTAATGAGAAATCCACAGCAGTTGAATTGAGTGGCATCTGCCGCTTAGTTTCAGAGTGTGGGGTGCCTGACCATATTGCACCTATTGGTTTACATGGACTGCGTACATACCGAGAACCTTTGAGTATTGGATTTTATTCTGTAACTTGAGTGATCTTTCTGGATCTGTCTGTATTTGTGAAGATGTGGTGGAAATAAAGGAGTGGTGTGTTCCAGATCATCTTTTCTGGTTTAATAAATGCTTTACCCTTTTGTTGAAAGTTCATTGGCCGTTTTGTGACTCTTTTCACCCACATCTCTAAACAAAAAATGAAAGCTACCATCTATTGAGCTGGGGTTACGCCCTGGGACCTGACTGCCCAGTGGTAACATCAGCCGGGATCGTAACATTAGTCTGAAGAACAACTTGGTGTACTGCACAATGTCTGACGTCAGTTGGACCCAGACAGACATTGATTTACAGCCTCTGATATAATAAACCTTATCATTTCCCACACTCCCAATCGAACTATGTGGTGATAACAGCCATCGGACCATGACCCATGGGTAACAGTACGATGCATGTATCTGTTGTGTGTTTACTTGCGTGCTTTTATTGCCTTGGGAACATCAATAGGAACGTAAGGATACAGCAATTGGAATGGAGTGGAATATAATTAGACATTATTGTGTTCAGCTTCGGGTCCCAATGTTGTCAGCGGTGCTAAGCATCAGCAAGAGATGAATTATGTTCCCGTCAAAGACATAAAGATTCTCTGCCAGAGCCTCTGCATTAACCTTTACTGATTGAAACAATGCATGACACATTTTATAGTCATGTTTAACAATGATTATGGGATGACGTCGAACCAGACGTAATCCAATGACAATTTGGGAATTAGGGACAGTATGTGACATGTGAGCAGGGAGCTGTGAAAATACCACAGGTCCGAGAAGTGAACAATTTTGACATCTTGCGTTATTAGTGCTCCATGTGAACGACCAATTGATAAGCTGCGGACACAAAATAGAGATTCCCGCCCAGGTGTGTGACCACTCCAGGTTGGAAATCATGCCCAGGAGAGTGGGGTCCGGCTGCTTCAATGGTTCAGCAACTAAAACAATAGTTTGGTTTGATCCACAGATGATTGACCAAGAGACGCTGATTTTGATTTTGATCGCCACACAGTGATCAGTTGCCAGGACGGCACGGTGGCACAGTGGTTAGCACTGCTGCCTCATGGCGCTGAGGTCCCAGGTTCAATCCCGGCCCCGGGTCACTGTCTGTGTGGAGTTTGCATGTTCTCCCCGTGTCTGCGTGGGTCTCACCCCCACAACCCAAAGACGTGCAGGGTAGGTGGATTGGCCACGCTAAATTGCCCCTTAATTGGAAACGTTTTTTAAAATAATTTTTTTTTTAAACAAACCATTTTTATTGAGGTATTTTAGGCATATAGAAAAAGTGACATTGTACAGTACAAAAAAAAGTCAAGACACAAATTAAACATAGTGCAAACCACGGCTCTGTTCACGCACGGACCTGCCTCAATATCCCCCTACTCTACTCTACTAAAAAAATAATTTAAAAAGTGATGAGTGGGCTGCACCAAGCTGAAGAGGAGCAAAGCTTCTGGTGCCTCAGGATGGGAAGCTATCAGTTGGGGTAATTGGAGCACGGCCTGGCTTTACACAATAATACCATTGTGACATTTAAGGGGCATCTTGACAAATACATGAATAGGATGGGAATAGAGGGATACGGACCCAGGAAGTATAGAAGATTTTAGTTTAGACGGGCAGCATGGTCGGCACAGGCTTGGAGGGCTGAAGGGCCTGTTCCTGTGCTATACTTTTCTTTGTTCTTTTGTTCTTGGTACAACACCTGGAGTACTGTGTGTAGTTTGACGATACACCTGGAGTACTGTGTGTAGTTTGACGATACACCTGGAGTACTGTGTGTAGTTTTAGTCCTCTTCCCTCAGAAAGGATATTCCTGCTGTAGAAAGAGTGTAACAAAGGTTCACCAGACTTGTCCCAGGAATGGTGCGACTGTCTGATGAAGGGAGATTGGACAAAACTGGGCCTGTATTCTGCAGAGTTTCAAAAAGGTGAGAAGTGATCTCTTTGAAACCTCCAAAATGCTGAAAGAAATGGACAGGGTTGATGCAGGTCAGGTGTTTGCTCCGGTTGGGGAGTCGCGAACCAGAGGGGGCAATCTCAGAATCAGGGGGAAACCACTTAATACCGAGATGAGGAGAAATCGCTTTACACAGAGGGCTGTGAATCTTGGAAAATTTCTATCCCAGAGGCTGTTGAAGCTGTCACTGAATATACTTAAAGCAGAGATGGATAGATTTCTGATGAACAACAGCAATAAGGGTTATGGGACAGTGGGTCTAAAAGGCATCGCAGTGAATGATCAGCCACGATCATATTAAATGGTGGAACAGACTCGATGGGCAGAATAGCCTCCTCCTGTCCCTGTGTTCCACTGTATAGTTGGTGTGGAATGACGTTCCCAATTTTTCCGCTTGTTGGGCAGTCAGTATGAATGGATTTTGGGTCGGAACAGTTTGTTAGCACGTGCAGACCAGCCTAACACTTCCAAGTGTTGGGAATCTGCAGGAGGAGGCCTTGTGAGTGGGAGGACAGAAGAATGTAATCCTCATGCAAAGTGTTCACCAAACTCTCAGCTCTGATGACAGACTCACAAAATCAATTATTATTAGGTGTTACAGGACAGGTAACTTGTCAATCTGACCATGTTTGAAAGGACAAACTAATTTAGATTTTAAACTTTCCCTTCTCTGACCTTGATGTTCTCCCTCAGTACTGATACTCCATCAGCGCTGCACTCCCTCAGTACTGACCCTCTGACAGTGCGGCACTCCCTCAGTACTGACCCTCTGACAGTGCGGCACTCCCTCAGTACTGACCCTCTGACAGTGCAGCACTCCCTCAGTACTGACCCTCTGACAGTGCAGCACTCCCTCAGTACTGACCCTCTGACAGTGCGGCACTCCCTCAGTACTGACCCTCTGACAGTGCGTCACTCCCTCAGTACTGACCCTCTGACAGTGTGGCACTCCCTCAGTACTGACCCTCTGACAGTGCGGCACTCCCTCAGTACTGACCCTCTGACAGTGCGGCACTCCCTCAGTACTGACCCTCTGACAGTGCAGCACTCCCTCAGTACTGACCCTCTGACAGTGCGGCACTCCCTCAGTACTGACCCTCTGACAGTGCAGCACTCCCTCATTACTGACCCTCTGACAGTGCAGCACTCCCTCAGTACTGACCCTCTGACAGTGCAGCACTCCCTCAGTACTGACCCTCTGACAGTGCAGCACTCCCTCAGTACTGACCCGGTGACAGTGCAGCACTCCCTCAGTACTGACCCTCTGACAATGCAGCACTCCCTCAGTACTGACCCTCTGACAGTGCAGCACTCCCTCAGTACTGACCCTCTGACAGTGTGGCACTCCCTCAGTACTGACTCTCTGACAGTGCAGCACTCGCTCAGTACTGACCCTCTGACAGTGGGGCACTCCCTCAGTACTGACTCTCTGACAGTGCGGCACTCCCTCAGTACTGACCCTCTGACAGTGTAGCTCCCTCAGTACTGACCCTCTGACAGTGCGGCATTCCGTCAGTACTGACCCTCTGACAGTGCGGCACTCCCTCAGTACTGACCCTCTGACAGTGCAGCACTCACTCACTCCCTCAGTACTGACCCTCTTACAGAGCGGCACTCCCTCAGTACTGACCCTCTGACAGTGCGGCACTCCCTTAGTACTGACCCTCTGACAGTGCGGCACTCCCTCAGTACTGACCCTCTGACAGTGCAGCGCACCCTCAGTACTGACCCTCTGACAGTGCAGCACTCCCTCAGTACTGACCCTCTGACAGTGCGGCACTCCCTCAGTACTGACCCTCTGACAGTGCAGCACTCACTCACTCCCACAGACCTGACCCTCTGACAGTGGGGCACTCACTCAGTACTGACCCTCTGACAGTGCAGCACTCCCTCAGTACTGACCCTCTGACAGTGCAGCACTCCTTCAGTACTGACCCTCTGACAGTGCGGCACTCTCTCAGTACTGACCCTCTGACAGTGCAGCGCACCCTCAGTACTGACCCTCTGACAGTGCAGCACTCCCTCAGTACTGACCCTCTGACAGTGTGGCACTCCCTCAGTACTGACCCTCTGACAGTGCGGCACTCTCTCAGTACTGACCCTCTGACAGTGCAGCGCACCCTCAGTACTGACCCTCTGACAGTGCAGCACTCCCTCAGTACTGACCCTCTGACAGTGCGGCACTCCCTCAGTACTGACCCTCTGACAGTGCAGCGCACCCTCAGTACTGAATCTCTGACAGTGCGGCACTCCCTCAGTACTGACCCTCTGACAGTGCGACACTCCCTTAGTACTGACCCTCTGACAGTGCAGCGCACCCTCAGTACTGAATCTCTGACAGTGCAGCACTCCCTCAGCACTGACCCTCTGACAGTGCGGCACTGCCCTGGAGGGTATTATTGTGAAATCCTAAACTCATCTTCACTTTGAGTTGAATTTGCTTGTTGCAGAAAACTGGATGAACCTGTTTAACAACTGTGCCTGGGGGAACTCTGTTCAACTGGTATTGCAGCATTTCTATTCTGAAATTAAAATACTTGTTAAGGGGGCAGGTACCATGAAGTAGCACCAAACTGCACCGCCCGCCGTACCGAACTGCACCGCCCGCCGTACCGAACTGCACCGAACTGCACCGCCCGCCGCACCGAACTGCACCGAACTGCACCGCCCGCCGCACCGAACTGCACCGAACTGCACCGCCCGCCGCACCGAACTGCACCGAACTGCACCGCCCGCCGCACCGAACTGCACCGCCCGCCGCACTCAACCGCACCGAACTGCACCGCGCGCCGCACTCAACCGCACCGAACTGCACCGCGCGCCGCACTCAACCGCACCGCCGCAACAAACCGCACCGCCGCACCGAACTGCAACACCGCACCGAACCGCACCGCCGCACCGAACTGCAACACCGCACCGAACCGCACCGCCGCACCGAACTGCACCACCGCACCGAACTTCACCACCGCACCGAACTGCAGCGCCCGCCGCACTGCACCACCGCACCGAACTGCACCGCCGCACCGAACTGCACCACCGCACCGAGCCGCACCGAACTGCACCACCGCACCGAACTGCACCGCCGCACCGAGCCGCACCGAACTGCAGCGCCGCACCGAACTGCACCGCCGCACTGCACTGCCGCACCGAACCGCACCGCCGCACCGAACTGCACCACCGCACCGAACTGCACCGCCGCACCGAACTGCACCACCGCACCGAACTGCACCGCCGCACCGAACTGCAGCGCCGCACCGAACTGCACCACCGCACCGAACTGCAGCGCCGCACCGAACTGCACTGCCGCACTGAACCGCACCGCCGCACCGAACTGCACCACCACACCGAACTGCACCACCGCACCGAACTGCACCGCCGCACCGAACTGCACCGCCGCACCGAACTGCAGCGCCGCACCGAACTGCACCACCGCACCGAACTGCACCGCCGCACCGAACTGCAGCGCCGCACCGAACCGCACCACCGCACCGAACTGCACCGCCGCACCGAACTGCAGCGCCGCACCGAACCGTACCACCGCACCGAACTGCAGCGCCGCACAGAACTGCACCACCGCACCGAACTGCACCACCGCACCGAACTGCACTGCCGCACCGAACTGCACCACCGCACCGAACTGCACCGCCGCACCGAACCGCACCACCTCACCGAACTGCACCGCCGCATCGAACCGCACCGCCGCACTGAACTGCACCGCCACACCGAACTGCACCACCACACCGAACTGCACCGCCACACCGAACTGCACCACCACACCGAACTGCACCACCGCACCGAACCGCACCGCCGCACCGAACAGCACCGCCGCACCGAACCGCACCACCGCACCGAACCGCACCACCGCACCGAACCACACCGAACTGCAGCGCCGCACCGAACAGCACCGCCGCACCGAACTGCACCACCGCACCGAACCGCACCGCCTGCCGCACTCAACCACACCGAACTGCACCGTCGCACCGAACCACACCGAACTGCACCGCCGCACCGAACCGCACCGCCTGCCGCACTCAACCGCACCGAACTGCACCGCCGCACCGAACTGCACCGCCACACCGAACTGCACCGCCGCACCGAACTGCAGCGCCCGCCGCACTCAACCGCACCGAACTGCACCGCCGCACCGAACTGCACCGCCACACCGAACTACACCGCCGCACCGAACTGCACCGCCACACCGAACTGCACCGCCGCACCGAACTGCACCGCCGCACCGAACTGCACCGCCACACCGAACTACACCGCCGCACCGAACTGCAGCGCCCGCCGCACTCAACCGCACCGAACTGCACCGCCGCACCGAACTGCACCACCGCACCGAACTGCACCGCCACACCGAACTACACCGCCGCACCGAACTGCACCGCCACACCGAACTGCACCGCCACACCGAACTGCACCGCCGCACCGAACTGCACCGCCACACCGAACTACACCGCCGCACCGAACTGCACCGCCACACCGAACTGCACCACCGCACCGAACTGCAGCGCCGCACCGAACTGCACCGCCGGACCGAACTACAGCGCCCGCCGCACCGAACTGCAGCGCCGCACCGAACCGCACCGCCGCACCGAACTGCAGCGCCGCACCGAACTGCACTGCCGCACTGAACCGCACCGCCGCACCGAACTGCACCACCACACCGAACTGCACCACCGCACCGAACTGCACCGCCGCACCGAACTGCACCGCCGCACCGAACTGCAGCGCCGCACCGAACTGCACCACCGCACCGAACTGCACCGCCGCACCGAACTGCAGCGCCGCACCGAACCGCACCACCGCACCGAACTGCACCGCCGCACCGAACTGCAGCGCCGCACCGAACCGTACCACCGCACCGAACTGCAGCGCCGCACAGAACTGCACCACCGCACCGAACTGCACCACCGCACCGAACTGCACTGCCGCACCGAACTGCACCACCGCACCGAACTGCACCGCCGCACCGAACCGCACCACCTCACCGAACTGCACCGCCGCACCGAACCGCACCGCCGCACTGAACTGCACCGCCACACCGAACTGCACCACCACACCGAACTGCACCGCCACACCGAACTGCACCACCACACCAAACTGCACCACCGCACCGAACCGCACCGCCGCACCGAACAGCACCGCCGCACCGAACCGCACCACCGCACCGAACCGCACCACCGCACCGAACCACACCGAACTGCAGCGCCGCACCGAACAGCACCGCCGCACCGAACTGCACCACCGCACCGAACCGCACCGCCTGCCGCACTCAACCACACCGAACTGCACCGTCGCACCGAACCACACCGAACTGCACCGCCGCACCGAACCGCACCGCCTGCCGCACTCAACCGCACCGAACTGCACCGCCGCACCGAACTGCACCGCCACACCGAACTGCACCGCCGCACCGAACTGCAGCGCCCGCCGCACTCAACCGCACCGAACTGCACCGCCGCACCGAACTGCAACCGCCACACCGAACTACACCGCCGCACCGAACTGCACCGCCACACCGAACTACACCGCCGCACCGAACTGCACCGCCACACCGAACTACACCGCCGCACCGAACTGCAGCGCCCGCCGCACTCAACCGCACCGAACTGCACCGCCGCACCGAACTGCACCACCGCACCGAACTGCACCGCCACACCGAACTACACCGCCGCACCGAACTGCACCGCCACACCGAACTGCACCGCCACACCGAACTGCACCGCCGCACCGAACTGCACCGCCACACCGAACTACACCGCCGCACCGAACTGCACCGCCGCACCGAACTGCACCGCCACACCGAACTGCACCACCGCACCGAACTGCAGCGCCGCACCGAACTGCACCGCCGGACCGAACTACAGCGCCCGCCGCACCGAACTGCAGCGCCGCACCGAACCGCACCGCCGCACCGAACTGCACCGCCGCATCGAATTGCACCGCCGCATCGAACTGCAGCGCCGCACCGAACTGCACCACCGCACCGAACTGCAGCGCCGCACCAAACTGCAGCGCCGCACCGAACTGCACCGCCGCACCGAACTGCAGCGCCACACCGAACCGCACCGAACTGCACCACCGCACCGAACTGCACCGCCGCACCGAACTGCAGCGCCACACCGAACCGCACCGAACTGCAGCGCCGCATCGAACTGCACCGCCGCACCGAACTGCACCACCGCACCGAACTGCACCGCCGCACCGAACTGCACCATCGCACCGAACTGCACCGCCGCACCGAACTGCACCGCCGCACCGATCTGCACCGCCGCACCGAACTGCACCGCCGCATCGAACTGCACCGCCGCACCGAACTGCACCGCCGCACCGAACTGCACCGCCGCACCGAACTGCACCGCCGCACCGAACTGCACCACCGCAGCGAACTGCACCGCCGCACCGAGCCGCACCGAACTGCAGCGCCGCACCGAACTGCACCACCGCACCGAACTGCACCGCCGCACCGAACTGCACCGCTACACCGAACTGCACCGCCGCACCGAACTGCACCGAACTGCACCACCGCACCGAACTGCACCGCCGCACCGTGCCGCACCGATCTGCACCCCCGCACCTAACCGCACCGTCGCACCGAACCGCCCCGCCGCACCGAACTGCAGCGCCACACCGAACTGCAGCGCCGCACCGAACTGCACCGCCGCACCGAACTGCAGCGCCGCACCGAACTGCACCGCCGCACCGAACTGTACCGCCGCACCGAACTGCAGTGCCGCACCGAACTGCAGCGCCTCACCGAACCGCACCGCCGCACCGAACCACACCACCGCACCGAACCGCACCACCGCACCGAACTGCACCACCGCACCGAACTGCACCGCCGCACCGAACTGCACCGCCGCACCGAACTGCACCACCGCACCGAACTGCACCGCCGCACCGAACTGCACCGCCGCACCGAACTGCACCGCTACACCGAACTGCACCGCCGCACCGAACTGCACCGAACTGCACCACCGCACCGAACTGCACCGCCGCACCGAACTGCACCGCCGCACCGAACTGCAGCGCCGCACCGAACTGCAGCGCCGCACCGAACTGCAGCGCCGCACCGAACCGCACCACCGCACCGAACTGCACCGCCGCACCGAACTGCAGCGCCGCACCGAACTGCACCGCCGCGCCGAACTGCAGCGCCGCACCGAACCGCACCACCGCACCGAACCGCACCACCGCACCGAACTGCAGCGCCGCACCGAACTGCAGCGCCGCACCGAACTGCACCGCCGCACCGAACTGCCCCGCCGCACCGAGCCGCACCGAACTGCACCACCGCACCGAACTGCACCGGCGCACCGAGCCGCACTGAACTGCACCACCGCACCGAACTGCACCGCTGCACCGAGCCGCACCGATTTGCACCGCCGCACCGAACTGCACCGCCGGCCGCACCGAACTGCACCGCCGCACTCAACTGCACCGAACTGCACTGCGCGCCGCACTCAGCTGCACCACCGCACCGAACTGCACCGCCGCACCGAACCGCACCACCGCACCGAACTGCACCGCCGCACCGAACCGCACCACCGCACCGAACTGCACCACCGCACCGAACTGCACCGCCGCACCGAACTGCAGCGCCGCACCGAACTGCAGCGCCCGCCGCACTCAACCGCACCGAACTGCACCGCCGCACCGAACTGCAGCGCCCGCCGCACTCAACTGCACCGAACTGCACCGCCTCACCGAACCGCACCACCGCACCGAACCGCACCACCGCACCGAACTGCAGCGCCGCACCGAACTGCACCGCCGCACCGAACTGCACCGCCGCACCGAACCACACCACCGCGCCGAACTGCACCGCCGCACCGAACCGCACCACCGCACCGAATGGCACCACCGCACCGAACCGCACCACCGCACCGAACTGCACCACCGCAGCGAATGGCACCGCCGCACCGAACCGCACCACCGCACCGAACCGCACCACCGCACCGAACTTCACCACCGCACCGAACTGCACCACCGCACCGAACTGCACCGCCGCACCGAACTGCAGCGCCGCACCGAACTGCAGCGCCCGCCGCACTCAACCGCACCGAACTGCACCGCCGCACCGAACTGCAGCGCCCGCCGCACTCAACTGCACCGAACTGCACCGCTTCACCGAACCGCACCACCGCACCGAACCGCACCACCGCACCGAACTGCAGCGCCGCACCGAACTGCACCGCCGCACCGAACTGCACCGCCGCACCGAACCGCACCACCGCACCGAACTGCACCGCCGCACCGAACCGCACCACCGCACCGAATGGCACCACCGCACCGAACCGCACCACCGCACCGAACTGCACCACCGCACCGAATGGCAGCGCCGCACCGAATGGCACCGCCACACCGAACTGCACCACCGCACCGAATGGCACCGCCGCACCGAACCGCACCGCCGCACCGAACTGCACCACCGCACCGAACTGCACCGCCGCACCGAACTGCACCACCGCACCGAACTGCAGCGCCGCACCGAACCGCACCGAACTGCACCACCGCACCGAACCGCACCGAACCGCACCGCACCGATCTGCACCACCGCACCGAACTGTAGCGCCGCACCGAACTGCACCACCGCACCGAACTGCAGCGCCGCACCGAACTGCACCACCGCACCGAACTGCACCACCGCACCGAACTGCACCGCCGCACCGAACTGCACCACCGCACCGAACTGCAGCGCCACACCGAACTGCACCACCGCACCGAACTGCACCACCGCACCGTACTGCACCGCCGCACCGAACTGCACCACCGCACCGAACTGCACCACCGCACCGAACTGCACCGCCGCACCAAACTGCAGCGCCGCACCGAACGGCACCGCCACACCGAACCGCACCGCCGCACCGAACTGCACCGAACTGCACCGCCGCACCGAACTGCACCGCCGCACCGAACTACACCGAACTGCACCGCCGCACCGAACTGCACCACCTGCCGCACTCAACCGCACCGAACTGCACCGCCACACCGAACTGCACCGCCGCACCGAACTGCACCGCCTCACCGAACTGCACCGCCACACCGAACTGCACCGCCACACCGAACTGCACCGCCACACCGAACTGCACCGCCACACCGAACTGCACCGCCGCACCGAACCGCACCACCGCACCGAACCGCACCGCCGCACCGAACCGCACCACCGCACCGAACTGCACCACCGCACCGAACTGCACCGCCGCACCGAACTGCACCGCCGCACCGAACTGCACCACCGCACCGAACTGCACCACCGCACCGAACTGCACCACCACACCGAACTGCACCGCCACACCGAACTGCAGCGCTGCACCGAACGGCACCGCCACACCGAACTGCACCGTCACACCAAAGTGCACCGCCGCACCGAACGGCACCGCCGCACCGAACTGCACCGCCGCACCGAACTACAGCGCCAGCCGCACCGAACTGCAGCGCCGCACCGAACCGCACCGCCGCACCGAACTGCACCGCCGCATCGAACTGCACCGCCGCATCGAACTGCACCACCACACCGAACTGCAGCGCCGCACCGAACTGCACCGCCGCACCGAACTGCACCGCCACACCGAACTGCACCGTCGCACCGAACTGCAGCGCCGCACCGAACTGCAGCGCCACACCGAACTGCACCGCCGCACCGAACTGCACCGCCGCACCGAACTGCAGCGCCGCACCGAACTGCACCGCCACACCGAACTGCACCGCCGCACCGAACTGCAGCGCCACACCGAACTGCACCGCCGCACCGAACTGCAGCGCCACACCGAACTGCACCGCCGCACCGAACTGCAGCGCCACACCGAACTGCAGCGCCACACCGAACCGCACCGAACTGCACCGCCGCATCGAACTGCACCGCCGCACCGAACTGCACCGCCGCACCAAACTGCAGCGCCGCACCGAACTCCAGCGCCACACCGAACTGCAGCGCCACACCGAACCGCACCGCCGCATCGAACTGCACCGCCGCACCGAACTGCACCGCCGCACCGAACTGCACCACCGCACCGAACTGCACCGCCGCACTGAACTGCACCGCCGCACCGAGCCGCACCGAACTGCAGCGCCGCACCGAACTGCACCACCGCACCGAACTGCACCGCCGCACCGAACTGCACCACCGCACCGAGCCGCACCGAACTGCACCACCGCACCGAACTGCACCGCCGCACCGAGCCGCACCGAACTGCAGCGCCGCACCGAACTGCACCACCGCACCGAACTGCACCGCCGCACCGAACTGCACCACCGCACCGAACTGCACCGCCGCACCGAGCTGCACCGATCTGCACCGCCGCACCGAACTGCACCGCCGCACCGAACTGCACCACCGCACCGAGCCGCACCGAACTGCACCACCGCACCGAACTGCACCGCCGCACCGAGCCGCACCGAACCGCACCGTCGCACCGAACTGCAGCGCCGCACCGAACTGCACCGCCGCACCGAACTGCAGCGCCGCACAAGCCGCACCGCCGCATCGAACTGCAGCGCCCGCCGCACTCAACCGCACCACTGCATCGAACCGCACCGCCGCACCGAACTGCACCACCGCACCGAACTGCAGCGCCACACCGAACTGCACCACCGCACCGAACTGCACCACCGCACCGAACTGCACCGCCGCACCCAACTGCACCACCGCACCGAACTGCAGCGCCGCACCGAACTGCACCGCCGCACCGTACTGCACCGCCGCACCAAGCCGCACCGAACTGCACCACCGCACCGAACTGCACCACCGCACCGAACTGCACCGCTGCACCGAACTGCACCACCGCACCGATCTGCACCGCCGCACCGAACTGCACCGCCGCACCGATCTGCACCGCCGCACCGAACTGCAGCACCGCACCGAACTGCACCACCGCACCGAACTGCACCGCCGCACCGAACTGCACCGCCGGCCGCACCGAACTGCACCGAAATGCACCGCGCGCCGCACTCAACTGCACCGAACTGCACCGAACTGCACCGCCGCACCGAACCGCACCACCGCACCGAACTGCACCGCCACACCGAACTGCACCGCACCGAACTGCACCGCCGCACCGAACTGCAGCGCCGCACCAAATGGCACTGGCGCACCGAACTGCACCGCCGCACCGAACCGCACCACCGCACCGAACTGCACCACCGCACCGGACTGCACCGCCGCACCGAACCGCACCACCGCACCGAACTGCACCACCGCACCGAACTGCACCGCCGCACCGAACTGCACCGCCGCACCGAACTGCACCACCGCACCGAACTGCACCGCACCGGACTGCAGCGCCGCACCGAACTGCACCGCCGCACCGAACTGCACCGCCGCACCGAACTGCAGCGCCGCACCGAACCGCACCACCGCACCGAACTGCAGCGCCGCACCGAACTGCACCGCCGCACCGAACTGCACCGCCGCACCGAACTGCACCGCCGCACCGAACTGCACCTCCGCACCGAACTGCACCACCGCACCGAACTGCAGCGCCGCACCGAACTGCACCGCCGCACCGAACTGCACCGCCGCACCGAACTGCACCGCCGCACCGAACTGCACCGCCGCACCGAACTGCACCGCCGCACCGAACCGCACCACCGCACCGAACTGCAGCGCCGCACCGAACTGCACCGCCGCACCGAACTGCACCGCCGCACCGAACTGCAACCGCCGCACCGAACTGCACCGCCGCACCGAACTGCACCGCCGCACCGAACCGCACCACCGCACCGAACTGCAGCGCCGCACCGAACTGCACCGCCGCACCGAACTGCACCGCCGCACCGAACTGCACCGCCGCACCGAACTGCACCTCCGCACCGAACTGCACCACCGCACCGAACTGCACCGCCACACCGAACTGCACCGTCGCACCGAACTGCAGCGCCGCACCGAACTGCAGCGTCACACCGAACTGCACCGCCACACCGAACTGCACCGCCGCACCGAACTGCATCGCCGCACCGAACTGCAGCGCCACACCAAACTGCACCGCCACACCGAACTGCACCGCCGCACCGAACTGCACCGCCGCACCGAACTGCACCGCCGCACCGAACTGCACCGCCGCACCGAACTGCAGCGCCCCACCGAACTGCAGCACCCCACCGAACTGCACCGCTTGCCGCACTCAACCGCACCACCGCACCGAACCGCACCGCCGCACCAAACTGCATCGACGCACCGAACTGCAGCGCCACACCGAACTGCAGCGCCACACCGATCCGCACCGCCGCATCGAACTGCACCGCCGCACCGAACTGCACCGCCGCACCGAACTGAACCACCGCACCGAACTGCACCGCCGCACCGAGCCGCACCGAACTGCAGCGCCGCACCGAACTGCACCACCGCACCGAACTGCACCGCCGCACCGAACTGCACCACCGCACCGAGCCGCACCGAACTGCACCACCGCACCGAACTGCACCGCCGCACCGAGCCGCACCGAACTGCAGCGCCGCACCGAACTGCACCACCGCACCGAACTGCACCGCCGCACCGAACTGCACCACCGCACCGAACTGCACCGCCGCACCGAGCCGCACCGATCTGCACCGCCGCACCGAACTGCACCGCCGCGCCGAACTGCACCACCGCACCGAGCCGCACCGAACTGCACCACCGCACCGAACTGCACCGCCGCACCGAGCCGCACCGAACCGCACCGTCGCACCGAACTGCAGCGCCGCACCGAACTGCACCGCCGCACCGAACTGCAGCGCCGCACCGAGCCGCACCGCCGCATCGAACTGCAGCGCCACACCGAACCGCACCACCGCATCGAACCGCACCGCCGCACCGAACTGCACCACCGCACCGAACTGCAGCGCCGCACCGAACTGCACCACCGCACCGAACTGCACCACCGCACCGAACTGCACCGCCGCACCGAACTGCACCACCGCACCGAACTGCAGCGCCGCACCGAACTGCACCGCCGCACCGTACTGCACCGCCGCACCAAGCCGCACCGAACTGCACCACCGCACCGAACTGCACCACCGCACCGAACTGCACCGCTGCACCGAACTGCACCACCGCACCGATCTGCACCGCAGCACCGAACTGCACCGCCGCACCGAACTGCAACACCGCACCGAACCGCAGCGCCGCACCGAACTGCACCGCCGCACCGAACTGCACCGCCGCACCGAACTGCACCGCCGCACCGAACTGCACCGCCGGCCGCACCAAACTGCACCGAAATGCACCGCGCGCCGCACTCAACTGCACCGAACTGCACTGCGCGCCGCACTCAGCTGCACCACCGCACCGAACTGCACCGCCGCACCGAACCGCACCACCGCACCGAACTGCACCGCCACACCGAACTGCACCGCACCGAACTGCACCGCCGCACCGAACTGCAGCGCCCGCCGCACTCAACCGCACCGAACTGCAGCGCCGCACCGAATGGCACTGGCGCACCGAACTGCACCGCCGCACCGAACCGCACCACCGCACCGAACTGCACCACCGCACCGAACTGCACCGCCGCACCGAACCGCACCACCGCACCGAACTGCACCACCGCAGCGAACTGCACCAAACTGCACCGAACTGCACCGTCGCTCCGAACTGCACCGTCGCACCGAACTGCAGCGCCGCACCGAACTGCAGCGCCGCACTCAACCTCACCGCCGTACTGATCTGCACCGCCGCAGCTCTGTCGTTCTATACTGGGATGTGCCAAGTTCTCAACGGTGTGGAACACTTGTCTTTTTTTTCCGGGGACCCGGGATCGCTTTGTACTTAAAAATGGCCACCAGAGGTTTATGGTCCGTGATTATCATAAAGTGTCTGCCGCAGGCATACGGATGGAATTTCGTCGCTCCAAGTATCACGACCGGACCGACTTTCTCGATACAATACAACAGTGGTGACTATCACATTCACCCCCTGTTAAAAAAGAGTCCAGCGGGTGTGGTGGAAACTATAAATGGACAGGTTGTTTAAAAATTCAGAAAGAGGTTACAAATTTAGACGGTCGGGCACCTTGATCCATTGTTGCGAGCGACGAAGTTGCGCTGTTGATTCAGGTGTAGGTTCGGGCGTCGGGGACTTCGGGAGCGTGTCAACCTCATCTTCATCCCCGGGTGGGACCAAGGGGAGGGCGGATCATCCTGGAGCAGGGGCTGAGGTGGGGTGTGCTGTGGGGAGGGTAAATATTCGCTTATTCACGGCCGGGACAAATCTCTAAGTAGTCGGGGAACCACCTTCGAGAAGTGCCAAAGTCCCAAAGTATGGACTGTCTCTTTATACAATCACAGCTTAGAGGTGGTCCCTTTAAATTCCTAGATACACCAATGATTTGGCAAGGATCCAGAACATGTACTTATATGGAATCATTATCCTCGAAGTAGGCTGGTGACTATGACATAACTGTTGCAGCTAACGGTTTTCTTATCCTATCTGTCCATCAGGTCCAACTTCCTTATCTCCTTCCCTCTCATGCTCCTGAGTCAGCTCTTTCACATTCCAATGCCCATTGTCTCAGTTGACAAGGTTTTACACACTCATCTTTGCTGTCTCTGCATTAACAGATACAGAGTTCTGTTCTCATTTCATTCCCTTAACCCTTTAACATCCTGTTACTTGAGGGCCACAGATATATTTCAGAACCTTAATATTACATACAGACAGCAAGGTTATAACAAGACGATAAATGAAATCCACTTCCCCAGCTGAACCTGGGATAAAGATGGCCGGATATGATTACCCCCTTATTTTCTGAAAGGGGATCGTATGACCAATGGAGAAGTGCAGTAGTTATGTGGACTAAGGAAAGAGAAAACAAGGTATGGCATTGGCTCTTTCTCTACCTTATGGCAGTAAAATCCAAAGCAAAGTGTTTTCTGAGCTGGAATTGAAAGAGTTAGACTCAGAAGAAGGTCTGGAGACTCTATTACATTATATGGATAAGATTTATAAGACGGATGACTTGTTAAGTGTGTATGAAGCATGGTCGGATTTTGATAGGTTCTGGAAAATAGAGGATTTCTCCATTGAAGACTATATAATGGAATTTGGCAGACTATATAAAAGGCTGCAGAAACACAGGCTGGAATTTCCACAGTCTGTGTTGGCCTTTAAATTACTTGACTGTGTTAGAGTGAGCAACATGGATAGGCTCCTGGTTTTGACAGGAGTTCAGTTTGCGGATAAGGATACCTTATTCGATCAGATGACAGAAGCTTTAAAAAAGGTTCTGGGGAAATATTTGATTCCATGGCTCTGATGACCCAAATAGGTCAGTCTGCAATGAAGCAGAAAATGGACGATACACTACGAACAGGATGGCGAAATCGCACAGCTACACTATAGAAGGAGATCGGGACCCGGAAATTTTGAAGACAGAAACTCAGTTAGAACCTACAATAGGAGGATGAACCCCAGAAATGCACGGGGCATGATAAATCAATGTTTTCGATGTGACTCTCAATACCATTATGCTTTCAACTGCCCAACACATTATAATAGAGCGTTTGAAGCGACACATGACACAGAAGAGTCAGAAGAGGAAAAAGATAGTGACCAGAAAGAAGGCATTGTCCTATTAACAAGCAGTTTTATGCCGGTAATGAGGATGTTGGTTGCAGAATCCTTCAATTGTGCTGCATTGGACAGTGGCTGCACATCTACTGTGTGTGGAATTGACTGTTAAACTGTTACCTGGACTCCTTGGATGCTGAAAAACGTAACAACGTTAAGGAATTTGAAAGTTCAACAAGTTTCAGGTTTGGGGATGATAATACTCAGAAGTGGCTGAAAAGAGTGGTGATCCCTTACAATATTGCTGGAGTGAATCATTTCATTAGCACGGATGTTGTATCAAGTGAGATACCTTTGCTTCTGAGCAGACCGTCGATGAAGAAAGCACACATGAAGCTGGATATGGAACAGGATAAGGCAACAGTTTGTGGAAAGACGGTGGACTTACAATTTACACAGTCGGGACATTATTGTATTCCATTGCTGACAAATAATATTCCAAGTACAGATGTTGAGGATGTGTTAATGGCAGTTGAAAATAGGACTTTAGCTGATAACAAAGCTTGCTGTATTAAAACTGTATAGGCAATTTGCGCATCCGTCTCCTCGGAGGCTGAAAAATTTATTAAAGGATGCAGGGGTAAGGGATGAAGACTATACAAAGCTAATAGACCAGGTTAATGATTCCTGTGAAGTTTGTAGGAAGTACAGAAGGACACCAGCACGACCGATAGTAACCCTACCTTTGGCCAGGGATTTTAACAACATTGTGATCATGGACCTTAAGATCTGGGATGAAGCCAATAATATATTTATTTTGCATTTTGTAGATTTAGCAACCAGATTTAGTCAATCAACGATTGTACGAAGTAAAGAAAAGAGTAATTCTGGATCAAATCATGGAAAAATGGATAGGGACAGGAATGGGCCCACTGGCAAAATTCCTTACGGACAATGGGGGAGAATTTTCTAATGATGAGTTTCGGGATATGTGTGAAAACGTGAATACCACAGTTCTGAATACCGCTGCAGAAAGCCCATTTAGTAATGGTATGTGTGAAAGAAGCCATGCGGTAATAGATGACATGCATCGGAAAGTTTTGGCAGATAGACCAAACTGCAAACTAAATTCAGCTTTAGCATGGGCGGTACATGCAAAGAATTCACTGCAGATGGTTGGGGGCTATAGTCCCTATCAATTAGTGTTTGATAGAAATCCTAAAATTCCGTCCACTTTGGATGACCAGCCGCCAGCTTGGGAAGGGACTACAATTAGCTCTGCCTTTGCTGAGCATCTAAATGCATTACATAGCAGTAGAAAAGCCTTTGTGGAAGCAGAAGTCTGCACGTTTACATAAACAAATGACAAAAAAGGAATCAGGGATTACCCATAGTCACCCTTAATACACACAGTCCCCCTCCCCCCCAACCCTCCCACCCACCCCCCCCCCCAACTAATGTTCGATGTTATCCAGTTCTTGAAAGTGCATAATAAATAGTGCCCATGACTTGTAGAACCCCTCCGAGCTTCCTCTCAGTTCGAACTTAACCTTCTCAAGCGTCAAGTATTCCAACAGGTCCCCCCACCACGCCAGGGCACAGGGTGGAGAGGCTGCTCTCCATCTCAGCAGGATCCGCCTTCAGGCGATCAACGAGGTGAAGGCTATAATATCTGCCTCCGCACCCATTTCCAACCCTGGCTGGTCCAACGCCCCGAATATGGCCTCCCGGGGACCCGGGCCCAGTTTCACATGCACCACCCTGGAAATTACCCTAAACACCTCCTTCCAGTAATCCTCTAGCTTTGGACAGGACCAAAACATATGAACGTGATTAGCAGGGCCTCGCAACGCTCACACACATCTTCTACCCCTTCAAAGAATCGTCTCATCCTCACCCTAGTGAGGTTTGCTCTGTATACCACCTTCAGCTGTATCAGCCCCAACCTCGCGCACGAGGTGGAGGCATTCACTCTCCGGAGCACCTCACACCAGAACCCCTCCTCCATATCCTCTCCCAACTCTTCCTCCCACTTTGCTTTGATCCCTCCAGTGGTGCCTTATCCTTTTCCAAAATAGCTCCGTAAACCGCTGACACTACCCCCTTCTCCAGTCCCCCTGTCGTCAGCGCCTCCTCCAGCAATGTGGAAGCCGCTTCCTCCGGGAAACTCTGTATCTCCTTCCTGGCAAAGTCCCGAACCTGCATATATCTAAACATTTCCCCCTGCTCCAGCCCATACTTCGCTTCCAGCTCCCTCAATCCTGCAAATCAACCCCGAAGAAACATATCTTTTAGCATCTTAATCCCCTTCTCTTCCCATTTCCAAAAACTTCCATCCCACCTCCCTGGCTCAAATCTGTGGTTCCCCTGAATCGGCATTTCCCTTGACCCTGCCCCCAACCCGAAGAGTTGGCAAAACTACCTCCAGATTTTCAATGAAGCTATTATTACCGGACTCCCTGAGTATTTCCCCGGAGCTATCGGGAGCGGCGCTGATGCTAATTCTTTCAGCCCCGACCCCCTACACAAACTCTCCTCCATTCTGACCCACTGGGAATCAAACCCTCTGACCCAGCTCCGCACCTTCTCCACATTCGCCGCCCAGTAGTAGTACATCAGGTTCAGGAGACCCAAACCCCCTGCCTGCCTTCCCCTCTGTAGCAGCACCTTTCTCACTCTGGCCACCTTCCCACCCCTTATGAACGAGGTAATCCTTCTCTCAATCTCTCTGAAAAAAGCCTTTGGCAGGAAAATCGGAAGGCATTGAAAAATAAACAGAAATCGCGGCAACACATTCATTTTAACCGCCTGTACCCGACCCACCAGTGACAGAGGGAGCCCATCCCACCTTGCCAGATCAGCTTTCACTCTCCCCACCAAACTAGAAATGTTGTACCTACGGAGCCCCCACCCCCCACTCCAGGGCAACCTGCACCCCCAAATACCTAAAGTGAGTCCCTGCCCCACGGAATGGCAGCCCCCCCACCCCTGCCCCCACCCCCGGCCGAGACACCACAAAATACTCACTCTTGTCCAGGTTCAGCTTGTACCCCGAGAAAGACCCAAATACTCGCAGTAGCTCCAATATCCCTCCTATCGATGCACTCGGTTCCGACACATACAGCAGCAAGTCGTCGGCATGTAAGGACACCCTATGCTCTATCCACCCCCCCCCCCCCCCCCCCCCCCGCACTATTCCTTTCCATGCTCTCGAACTGCTTAATACGATGGCCAATGGCTCAATCGCAAGCGCAAACAGCAGGGGGGACATAGGACATCCCTGCCTTGTCCCATTGTGGAGTGAAAAGTATTCTGAGCTGATGTTGTTTGTGCGGACACTCGCCCTCGGCTCCTTATATAATAGCTTTACCCAGTTCACAAATCTCGGTCCAATCCCAAACCGCTCCAGAACTCCCTTCCAAGTACCCCCATTCTACCCGGTCAAACACCTTCTCGGTGTCCAATGCCACAACCACCTCTGTTTCCTTCCCCTCTGCCGGTGCCATAACGACGTTCAATACCCTCCTAATATTCAAAAACAGCTGCCTTCTTTTCACGAACCCCGTCTGATCCTCACCTATCACCTTCGGGAGGCAGTCCTCCAGCCTACCCGCCAGTACCTTCGCCAATACTTTTGCATCCACATTCAGAAGTGATATGGGCCTATACGACCCACACTCCGTCGGATCCTTATCTTTTTTTAGCAACAGTGAAATCGATGCCTGCCCCAAGGTTAGTGGCAGCACCCTCTCCCCTATCGTCTCTTCAAACATCCCCACCATCAGGGGTGCCAACTTATCCTTAATTTTTTTTAAATATTCCACCGGAAACCCATCCGGCTCTGTCACCTTCCCCGACTGCATCCTCCCAATCGCATCTTTTATCTCCTGCTCCTGTATTGCTCCTTCTAATGTAGCCCTGTCCCCCTCCCCTAGCCTCGGGTACTCCAACCCATCTCGAAATTCCTGCATCTCCCGGTCTCCCCCGAGTGGCTCTGACCTGTACAACTTCTCGTAAAACTCCTCAAAAACCTTGTTAATCAGCTCCGGAGCCACCACCAACTTCCCGGCCCTATCCCTTACCTGAAGAATTTCCCTTGCCGCTGCCTCCCTCCGGAGCTGACCTGCTAACATTCCCGGTCTTATCTCCATGTACATAAACTGCACCCCTCGCTTGACTCAGTTGGCACACTGCCTTCCTGGTGGATAGTCGGTCGAATCTCGCCTGTAGTTCCTTCCTCTTTTCCAGCTTTTCTGGGTCCCCATCCTCCGCATAACTCCTATCTGCCTCCAACATCTCATCTATTACACTCTGCCGCTCCAACATGTCCTCTTTGTCCATCCTGGCCTTAAACAAAATTACCTCACCCCTCACCACCGCCTTTGGAGCCTCCCAGACGACTGCCATTGACACCTCACCCGTACAGTTGAAACTTACATATTCCTTAAATACCTTTTCAATTTTATCACAGAATACCTCGTTTCCCAAAAGCCCCACATCCAGTTTCCATCCCGGCCTCTGCGCTACCCCCTTCTCCAGCACCATATCCACCCAATGCGGAGCATGATCTGACACAGCAATTGCCGAGTATTCCGACCCCTTGACTCCAGCCGGCAAAGCCTTTCCCACCACAAAAACGTCAATCCGAGAGTATACCCTATGGACTGCTGAGAAAAGCGAGTACTCCCATTCCCCTGGGTGCAGGAACCTCCAAGGGTCCACCCCCCCCCCCATTTCCACCATTAGCCCAGCCAGCGCCTTCGCCCCCCCCCCCCCCCTCCCCCCCCCCCCCGATGGGACCAGCGAGCGCGGCCGTGACCTGTCCAATCTTGGCTCCTGCACCAAGTTCCTGTCGTCCCCCCCCCCCCCCCCCCCCCCCCAATCAGCTGGTGTGTGTCCAAGTCGGGAATGGCCCCAAACACCTTCCTCGCAAATCCCGCATCGTCCCAGTTGGGACCGTATACACTTACCAGCGCCACTAATCCCCCCTCCAGTGCCCCTGCCACAATCACATATCTACCCCCCTGATCTGCCACCACCTTCTCCATCTGGAAGCGTACCCTTTTGCTGACCAACACCGCTACCCCTCGAACCCTTCCATCAAATCCAGAGTGAAACACTTGGCTAACCCGGCCCTTTTTAAGTCTCACCTGGTCCTTCACCCTCAAGTGAGTCTCCTGCAGCATTGCCACATCGGCTTTCAAACTTTTAAGATGCGCAAGCACCCTTGACCTCTTGACCGGACCTCCTAGCCCTCTCACGTTCCATGTAACTATCCTTACTGGGGGTCTCTCACCCCCCCCCCCCCCCCCCCCCACCTTTCTTATCCACCATCATCATACCCCCGGGCCCTGCCCCATAAGCCTGACCCGCCCCTGTCCATTGTTAACATTGAACCCCTTCCCCCCCTCCCGAAAACCCCCCTACCTCGTAGGCCCATTGACGCCTGCTATCCAGGCTCCAACGTCCGCAGCCCTCCTCTCCTCTCACCTCCGTTCACTAGCTGACTTTAGCTAGCTGGCGCGGGTGGATCTCCCCCCGCCCCCCCCCCCCCCCCCCCCGCCAAGATATATAATCCCCTTCCACCCAGTCCCAGAGAAAGGAACAAAACAAACCCAACAATCCAACCCATACAATTCACTAACGTAACATTTAACCGTCGCAACACAGAGCGCCCATCAACCCACCATTAACTTGAACTCTGTAACAATACAAAGAGAAGTGGATTACAATACAAATCCGTAAAAAGAAAGTTATAACATTTATACATTTTCCGGCTGTTCAAACACAGTCCACAGTCTCTCTTCCAGCTCCGCTCTTCACGTCTGCCCTCACGAACGCCTCAGCCGCATCCGCTGTCTAAAAATAAAAGTCTTTGCCGTTATATGTTACCCTCAACCTCGCTGGGTACACCATACCAAACCGTACCCCCTTCTTGTACAACGTCACCTTCACTCGCCCAAACGCCGCTCGTCTTTTTGCCAACTCCACCGTCAAGTCCTGGTAGATCCGAACCGCAGTACCATCCCATAGTATCTCCCGCTTCTGCTTCACCCAGCTTAATACCTTCTCCTTCATGCAAACCTTATGGAAGCAGATAATTACTGCCTTTGGAGGCTCATTCACTTTGGGCTTCGGCCTTAATGACCGATGAGCTCGGTCTAGTTCGTACTGGGAGGGGCTCTCACCCTCCCCCATCAGCTCTGCCAACTTCTTAGCGAAGTATTGTGTTGGCCTTGAGCCCTCTGTCCCTTCGGGCAAGCCCACAATTCTCACATTGTGCCGTATTGAGCGGTTCTCCAAGTCTTCAAGCTTTGCTCGGAGTCCTCTGTTAATCTCCACCACCCTCCGCAGCTCGTCCCCCATCGAGGTGAGCTGGTCGCTGTGTCGTGACACGGCTTCCTCCACTTCCTTCATCTTCTCGCCCTGCTCTCTCACCTCGGCCAATGCCTTTGCCACCGCCACCCTGACCGGGGTGATTGCCTCCTCCACCAGTGACTTCAGTGCGGCCGCCGTCTCCTTCCTCAAGGCCTCCATGTGCCTCGCAAACTGCTTTTCCAGCTCCACCGCCATCACCTCGGCCATCTTCTCCACCGTAAGTAGTGCGGCCCCACCATGCGGTCCGGCTTCCGCCATCCTGTCAACACTTTTATTCATCTTCTCCTTCAGCGGCAAACCCGCGTTCCCTCCTTTCTTCGACGCAGCTTTTCACATCCTTTAGCGGCTTATTGTTTTTACTTTCTTTCTCTTCTCTTCTCTTCCTCTCTACCTCCTGTCCTTCATCAATCTGAATTATTCTTTTGAAAAAAAAAAGGAAGAGAAAAAAAAACCTTCACCAAACTTCCTTAAATCTTCTTTCTTTCCCCTCTGCATTCACCCAGAGCTCCCCTGGGACCAGGCTTCAGCCTTCTTTCCTCCTCCTAGGTGGGAGCCATCCGACATGGAGCACCCGACCTACATAGTGCCCTGGCCTCGGGCCTGCCTCCTTGGCTTCCTCGCAGCTCCGCCCCCGCTGCCCTGGCCTCGGGCCGGCCTCCTCGCAGCTCCGCCCCCGCTGCTCTCACCTCGACGCCGCGCTGGACCCGGCGCCTCAGCCCCCGACACCCGCACGGGGTTCTTC
Source organism: Scyliorhinus canicula (assembly GCF_902713615.1). Lineage (NCBI taxonomy): Eukaryota > Metazoa > Chordata > Chondrichthyes > Carcharhiniformes > Scyliorhinidae > Scyliorhinus > Scyliorhinus canicula. The sequence continues at coordinate 162,812,418 of NC_052158.1, forward strand.
ACCAGTTTTTAAACTCCCCCCGCTGGCTGCTCGCAACGCCCCCAAATGCTGACGATAGTCGGGTGGGGTGCGTGAAGACTCAGGGATTTCCCCGAAATCGCCGCAAATTGTGGCCACCGGCGGGACCTCTTCTTGCTGCGGCCGCCCTGCTTGCCCACGCCACCGGAAGTTCATTGACAGGGTTTCTGTAGGGGAACACAACACTTCTGATGATTTAGAACAGGCCATTTTTCCGAAAGGACAACTGGAATATTTTTCACAATTCTGGTCACCACACTACCAGAAGGATGTGGAGGCTTTGGGGAGGGTGCAGAGGAGGTTTACCAGGATGGTGCCTGGTCTGGAGGGTGTTAGCTATGTGGAGAGGCTGATTAGACTCGGACTGTTTTCATTAGAAAGACGGAGGTTGAGGGGTGACCTGATGGAGGTCTACAAGATTGAGGGGCAAGAATAGAGTGGATGGGCAGGCACTCTTTCCCAGGGTGGAGGGGTCAGTCACCAGGGGGCATTGGCTTAAGGTCCATGGGGCAAAGTTTAGAGGAGATGTGCGAAGCAGGTTATTTACACAGAGGGTGGTGAGTGCCTGGATCGTGCTGCCAGTGGAGGTTGTGGAAGCAGATACATTAATGGCGTTCAAAAGGCATCTTGACAAACACATTGATAGGATGGGTAGAGGGATACGGCACAAGGAAGTGCTGAGGGTTTTGGCAAAGGGTGGGATCATGACCGGTACAGGCTTGGAGGGCCGAAGGGCCTGTTCCTGTGCTGTATTGTTCTCTGTTCTTTGATTTCGGTGACTGATTTGGGTGAGGGAAATAAATGTAGTATTTCCAAATTTGCAGATGATACAAAGTTGGGTGGGAGGGTGAGCTGTGAGGAGGATGGAGAGATGCTTCAGTGGGATTTGGACAGGCTGAGTGAGTGGGTACATGCATGGCAGATACAGTATAATGTGGATAAATGTGAGGTTATCCGCTTCAGTAGCAAAAATAGGAAGGCAGATTATTATTTCAATGGGTGTAACTCGAGAGAGGTGGATACTCAGCGAGACCTTGGTGTCCTCGTATATCAGTCAATAAGAACAAAGAACAAAGAAACGTGCAGCACAGGAACAGGCCCTTCGGCCCTCCAAACCCGTGCCGACCATGCTGCCCGACTAAACTACAATCTTTTACACTTCCTGGGTCCGTATCCCTCTATTTCCATCCTATTCATGTATTTGTCAAGATGCCCCTTAAATGTCACTATCGTCCCTGCTTCCACCTCCTCCTCCGGCAGCGAGTTCCAGGCATCCACTACCCTCTGTGTAAAAAACTTGCCTCCTACATCTACTCTAAACCTTTCCCCTCGCACCTTAAACCTATGCCCCCTAGTAATTGGCCCCTCTACCCTGAGGAAAAGCCTCTGACTATCCACTCTGTCTATGCCCCTCATAATTTTGTAGACCTCTATCAGGTCGCCCCTCAACCTCCGTCGTTCCAGTGAGAACAAACTGAGTTTATTCAACTGCTCCTCACAGCTAATGCCCTCCATACCAGGCAACATCCTGGTAAATCTCTTCTGCACCCTCTCTAAAGCCTCCACATCCTTCTGGTAGTGTGGCGACCAGAATTGAACACTATACTCCAAGTGTGGCCTAACTAAGGTTCTATACAGCTGCAACATGACTTGCCAATTCTTATACTCAATGCCCTGACAAATGAAGGCAAGCATGCCGTATGTCTTCTTGACTACTTTCTCCACCTGTGTTGCCCCTTTTAGTGACCAGTGGACCTGTACACCTAGATCTCTGACTGTCAATACTCTGGAGGGTTCTACCTGCGTTAGACCTCCCAAAATGCATTACCTCACATTTGTCCGGATTAAACTCCATCTGCCATCTCTCCGCCCGAGTCTCCAAACGATCTAAATCCTGCTGTATCCTCTGACAGTCCTCATCGCTATCCGCAATTCCACCAACCTTTGTGTCATCCGCAAACTTACTAATCAGTCCAGTTACATTTTCCTCCAAATCATTTATATATACTACGAACAGCAAAGGTCCCAGCACTGATCCCTGCGGAACACCACTAGTCACAGCCCTCCTATTAGAAAAGCACCCTTCCATTGCTACTCTCTGCCTTCTATGATCTAACCATTTCTGTATCCACCTTGCCAGCTCACCCCTGATCCTATGTGGCTTCACCTTTTGTACCAGTCTACCATGAGGGACCTTGTCAAAGGCCTTACTGAAGTCCATATAGACAACATCCACTGCCCTACCTGTATCAATCATCTTTGTGACCTCTTCGAAAAACTCTATCAAGTTAGTGAGACACAACCTCCCCTTCACAAAACCATGCTGCCTCTCACTAATACGTCCATTTTCTTCCAAATGGGAGTAGATCCTGTCTCGAAGAAATCTCTCCAGTAATTTCCCTACCACTGACAGAAGGCTCACTGGCCTGTAGTTCCCTGGATTATCCTTGCTCCCCTTCTTAAACGAAGGAACAACATTGGCTATTCTCCAGTCCTCCGGGACATCACCTGAAGACAGTGAGGATCCAAAGATTTCTGTCAGGGCCTCACCAATTTCCTCTCTAGCCTCCTTCAGTATTCTGGGGTAGACCCCATCAGGCCCTGGGGACTTATCTACCTTAATATTTTTCAAGACGCCCAACACCTCGTCTTTCTCGATCTCAATGTGACCCAGGCTATCTACACACCCTTCTCCAGACTCAACATCCACCAATTCCTTCTCTTTGGTGAATACTGATGCAAAGTATTCATTCAGTACCTCGCCCATTTCCTCTGGCTCCACACATAGATTCTCTTGTCCATCCTTCAGTGGGGCAACCCTTTCCCTGGCTACCCTCTTGTTTTTTCTGTACGTGTAAAAAGCCTTGGGATTTTCCTTAACCCTATTTGCCAATGACTTTTCGTGACCCCTCCTAGCCCTCCTGACTCCTTGCTTAAGTTCCTTCCTACTTTCCTTATATTCCACACAGGCTTCGTCTGTTCCCAGCCTTCTAGCCCTGACAAATGCCTCCTATTTCTTTTTGACGAGGCCTACAATATCTCTCGTTATCCAAGGATCCTATTAATTTGCCGTATTTATCCTTCTTCCTCACAGAAACATGCCGGTCCTGAATTCTTTTCAACTGACACTTGAAATCCTCCCACATATCAGATGTTGATTTACCCTCAAACATCCGCCCCCAATCTAAGTTCTTCAGTTCCTGCCTAATATGGTTATAATTAGCTTTCCCCCAATTTAGCACATTCACCTTAGGACCACTCTTATCCTTGACCACCAGCACTTTAAAACTTACTGAATTGTGGTCACTGTTCCCGAAATGCTCCCCTACTGAAACTTCTACCACCTGGCCGGGCTCATTCCCCAATACCAGCTCCAGTACAGCCCCTTCCCTAGTTGGACTGTCTACATATTGTTTTAAGAAGCCCTCCTGGATGCTCCTTACAAACTCTGCCCCATCCAAGCCCCGAGCACTAAGTGAGTCCCAGTCAATATTGGGGAAGTTAAAGTCTCCCATCACAACAACCCTGTTGTTTTAACTCTTTTCCAAAAACAGTCTACCTATCTGCTCCTCTATCTCCCGCTGGCTGTTGGGAGGCCTGTAGTAAATCCCCAACATTGTGACTGCACCCTTCTTATTCCTGATCTCTACCCATATAGCCTCACTGCCCTCTGAGGTGTCCTCCCGTAGTACAGCTGTGATATTCTCCCTAACCAGTAGCGCAAATCCGCCACCCCTTTTACATCCCCCTCTATCCCTCCTGAAACATCTAAATCCTGGAACGTTTAGCTGCCAATCCTGTCCTTCCCTCAACCAGGTCTCTGAAATGGCAACGCATCATAGTTCCAAGTACTAATCCAAGCTCTAAGTTCATCTGCCTTACCCGTAATACTTCTTGCATTAAAACAAATGCACTTCAGGCCACCAGACCTGCTGTTTCCAGCAACATCTCCCTGTCTGCTCTGCCTCAGAGCCACACTGGCCCTATTCCCTAGTTCTCCCTCAATGCTTTCACCTTCTGACCTATTGCTCTGGTGCCACCCCCCCTGCCATACTAGTCGCTAAAAATAAGCGCGCAGTGACAGCAGGCAGAAAAGAAGGCAAATGGTATGTTGGTCTTCATTGCGAGAGGATTTGAGTACGATAATCTTTATTGTCACAAGTCGGCTTATATTCAACACTGCAATGGAGTTACTGTGAAAAGCCCCTAGTCTCCACATTCCGGCATCTGTTCAGAGACACAGAGGGAGAATTCAAAATGTCTAAATTACCTAACAGCACGTCTCTTGGGACTTGTGGGAGGAAACTGGAGCGACTGATTCCTGGGATGGCGGGACTGACACATGAGGAGAGACTAAGTTGGATAGGATTATATTCATTGGAGTTCAGAAGAGTGAGAGGGGACCTCATAGAAACGTATAAAATTCTAACAGGATTAGACAGAGTAGATTCAGAAAGAATGTTCCCGATGGTGGGGGAGTCCAGAACTAGGGGCCATAGTTTGAGGATAAGGGGTAAACCTTTTAAGCCTGAGGTGGGGAGAAATGTCTTCACCCAGAGAGCGGGGAATCTATGGAATTCACTCCCACAGAAAGTAGTTGAGGGATTTGGGGGGAAGGTGGGATCAGGGTATTGAACGTTCATGATCAGCCATGATCACAATGAATGGTGGAGCAGGCTCGAAGGGCCGAATGGCCTCATCCTGCCCCTGTTTTTTATGTATGTTTCTATGTGAGTACATGTTTTTAATAAACAGCAGGAAAGCCAGTTCAGGCAGCAACACCATGACAAGCTGACTGAAGAGAGTATGCTGGGAACCATCCTCCGAAGCAAAGACTCTTTTCTCTTTCTTATACATTTTTCCTCCCTTTCATCCTTTCTGTGTTAGCCAAAGGAGAACTGGTGGACGTGTACATCCCTGGTCGCATATCGTGATTTCGGCGTCGGCAAACGGATAATCTCATCTGTCATTTTTCCACCTGAATTCATGGAATCTAAAGAGACCTCGCTCGTTTGACTGGAAGTTAATAATGGAATATTCTTTCTGCAAAATCGATGTCGATGTTGAATCTGAATCTGAATCTGCTCCCAGCTCCTGCTCTGGTGCAAAGAACGTGGACATTAAACCCGAAAGGTCCAGAGATGCAGATGTGGGCAGCCCTGGAGCAGGAGGAGGAGGTTTCACTCCATCCACTTTGATTCTTTCACTTTCTCTGCAAGTGAAAAAGCTCCCCTCACCCTCTGGACCTTGACAAGCATCAACGAGGGCCAGAAATGAATATTTACATTTGATAACAGCGGAATGAATATTTGGAAAGCGGATGATTATTCAAATACGCTGAAGGTTAATTTGCGAGCGATTGATTTCCTGCTCGCTGGTCGCCTTACGCCATCACTGGGCACAGGAATGCCAGTGGTGTTGGTGTTGCAACCTCCTCCAGGCTTCAGTTTTACGTTCCTTTGTTATAAAAATATTGGGTTGAAACCAGATGATTCTCTCAGAGGAAGGCTGTTAAATTGGAAATAGTAGATTAAATACAGCAATATAAATCTGTACAGCAGCAATATGCAATTCCACAGCACTGACAATGCTCCAGACAACATTCAAACTAATAAATTGCCTTTTGGTGTGTTCTCACTGTTTAAATGGGGGAAGTACAGTCGTCAATCTGTCTACAGCAAGGTCATACAAACAGCAATGGAACCTGGGCAGGTCTGTTTGAAGTGGGGGATGTAGGATAAATATTCACAGGGACAATAAGAAATAGTCCCGGCTCCTTGTTAAATAGCATCTTGACAGATTCCACGTCCACTTGAGAGGATGTTTAATATCTCATTCAAAAAACAACACTTCCAGCAAGGCAGCACTCCCTCAGTACTGACCCTCTGACAGTGCAGCACTCCCTCAGTACTGACCCTCTGACAGTGCGGCACTCCCTCAGTACTGACCTTCTGACAGTGCGGCACTCCCTCAGTACTGACCCTCTGACAGTGCGGCACTCCCTCAGTACTGACCCTCTGACAGTGCGGCACTCCCTCAGTACTGACCCTCTGACAGTGCAGCACTCCCTCAGTACTGACCTTCTGACAGTGCGGCACTCCCTCAGTACTGACCCTCTGACAGTGCGGCACTCCCACAGTACTGACCCTCTGACAGTGCGGCACTCCCTCAGTACTGACCCTCTGACAGTGCGGCACTCCCTCAGTACTGACCCTCTGACAGTGCGGCACTCCCTCAGTACTGACCCTCTGACAGTGCGGCACTCCCTCAGTACTGACCCTCTGACAGTGCGGCACTCCCTCAGTACTGACCCTCTGACACTGCAGTGCTCCCTCAGTACTGACCCTCTGACAGTGCAGCACTCCCTCAGTACTGACCCTCTGACAGTGCGGCACTCCCTCAGTACTGACCCTCTGACAGTGCAGCACTCCCTCAGTACTGACCCTCTGACAGTGCGGCACTCCCTCAGGACTGACCCTCTGACAGTGCAGCACTCCCTCAGTACTGACCCTCTGACAGTGCGGCACTCCCTCAGTACTGACCGTCTGACAGTGCGGCACTCCCTCAGTACTGACCGTCTGACAGTGCGGCACTCCCTCAGTACTGACCTTCTGACAGTGCAGCACTCCCTCAGTACTGACCCTCTGACAGTGCAGCACTCCCTCAGTACTGACCCTCTGACAGTGCGGCACTCCCTCAGGACTGACCCTCTGACAGTGCAGCACTCCCTCAGTACTGACTCTCTGACAATGCGGCATTCCCTCAGTACTGACCCACTGACACTGCAGCACTCCCTCAGTACTGACTCTCTGACAATGCGGCACTCCCTCAGTACTGACCCTCTGACAGTGCGGCACTCCCTCAGTACTGACCCTCTGACAGTGCAGCACTCCCTCAGTACTGACCCTCTGACAGTGCAGCACTCCCTCAGTACTGACCCTCTGACAGTGCAGCGCTCCCTCAGTACTGACCCTCTGACAGTGCAGCGCTCCCTCAGTACTGACCCTCTGACAGTGCAGCACTCCCTCAGTAGTGACCCTCTGACAGTGCGGCACTCCCTCAGTACTGACCCTCTGACAGTGCAGCACTCCCTCAGTACAGACCCTCTGACAGTGCAGCACTCCCTCAGTACTGACCCTCTGACAGTGCAGCACTCCCTCAGTACTGACCCTCTGACAGTGCAGCGCTCCCTCAGTACTGACCCTCTGACAGCGCTGCACTCCCTCAGTACTGACCCTCTGACAGTGCAGCACTCCCTCAGTACTGACCCTCTGACAGTGCGGCACTCCCTCAGTACTGACCCTCTGGCAGTGCAGCACTCCCTCAGTACTGACCCTCTGACAGTGCAGCACTCCCTCAGTACTGACCCTCTGACAGTGCGGCACTCCATCAGTACTGACCCTCTGACAGTGCAGCGCTCCCTCAGTACTGACCCTCTGACAGTGCAGCACTCCCTCAGTACTGACCCTCTGACAGTGCGACACTCCCTCAGTACTGACCCTCTGACAGTGCAGCACTCCCTCAGTACTGACCCTCTGACAGTGCAGCACTCACTCAGTACTGACCCTCTGACAGTGCAGCAGTCACTCACTCCCTCAGTACTGACCCTCTGACAGTACAGCACTCACTCACTCCCTCAGTACTGACCCTCTGACAGTGCAGCACTCACTCACTCCCTCAGTACTGACCCTCTGACTGTGCAGCACTCCCTCAGTACTGACCCTCTGACAGGGCAGCACTCCCTCAGTACTGACCCTCTGACAGTGCGGCACTCCCTCAGTACTGACCCTCTGACAGGGCAGCACTCCCTCAGTACTGACCCTCTGACAGTGCGGCACTCCCTCAGTACTGACCCTCTGACATGTGCGGCACTCCCTCAGTACTGACCCTCTGACATGTGCGGCACTCCCTCAGTACTGACCCTCTGACAGTGCAGCACTCCCTCAGTACTGACCCTCTGACAGTGCAGCACTCCCTCAGTACTGACCCACTGACAGTGCGGCACTCCCTCAGTACTGACCCTCTGACAGTGCAGCACTCCCTCAGTACTGACCCTCTGACAGTGCGGCACTCCCTCAGTACTGACCCTCTGACAGTGCAGCACTCCCTCAGTACTGACCCTCTGACAGTGCGGCACTCACTCAGTACTGACCCTCTGACAGTGCAGCACTCCCTCAGTACTGACCCTCTGACAGTGCGGCACTCCCTCAGTACTGACCCTCTGACAGTGCAGCACTCCCTCAGTACTGACCCTCTGACTGTGCGGCACTCCCTCAGTACTGACCCTCTGACAATGCGGCACTCCCTCAGTACTGACCCTCTGACAGTGCAGCACTCCCTCAGTACTGACCCTCTGACTGTGCAGCACTTCCTCAGTACTGACCCTCTGACAGTGCGGCACTCCCTCAGTACTGACCCTCTGACAGTGCGGCACTCCCTCAGTACTGACCCTCTGACAGTGCGGCACTCCCTCAGTACTGACCCTCTGACTGTGCAGCATTCTCTCAGTACTGACCCTCTGACAGTGCGGCACTCCCTCAGTACTGACGCTCTGACAGTGCAGTACTCCCTCAGTACTGACCCTCTGACAGTGCAGCACTCCCTCAGTACTGACCCATGACAGTGCAGCACTCCCTCAGTACTGACCATGTGACAGTGCGGCACTCCTTCAGTACTGACCCTCTGACAGTGCAGCACTCCCTCAGCACTGACCCTCTGACAGTGCGGCACTCCCTCAGTACTGACCCTCTGACAGTGCAGCACTCCCTCAGTACTGACCCTCTGACAGTGCAGCACTCCCTCAGTACTGACCCACTGACAGTGCGGCACTCCCTCAGTACTGACCCTCTGACAGTGCAGCACTCCCTCAGTACTGACCCTCTGACAGTGCGGCACTCCCTCAGTACTGTCCCTCTGACAGTGCGGCACTCCCTCAGTACTGACCCTCTGACAGTGCCGCACTCCCTCAGTACTGACCCTCTGACAGTGCAGCACTCCCTCAGTACTGACCCTCTGACAGTGTGGCACTCCCTCAGTACTGACCCTCTGACAGTGCAGCACTCCCTCAGTACTGACCCTCTGACAGTGCGGCACTCCCTCAGTACTGACCCTCTGACAGTGCAGCACTCCCTCAGTACTGACCCTCTGACAGTGCGGGGCTCCATCAGTACTGACCCTCTGACAGTGCGGCACTCCCTCAGTACTGACCCTCTGACAGTGCAGCACTCCCTCAGTACTGACCCTCTGACAGTGCGGCACTCCCTCAGTACTGACCCTCTGACAGTGCGGCACTCCCTCAGTACTGACGCTCTGACAGTGCAGTACTCCCTCAGTACTGACCCTCTGACAGTGCAGCACTCCCTCAGTACTGACCCATGACAGTGCAGCACTCCCTCAGTACTGACCATGTGACAGTGCGGCACTCCTTCAGTACTGACCCTCTGACAGTGCAGCACTCCCTCAGCACTGACCCTCTGACAGTGCGGCACTCCCTCAGTACTGACCCTCTGACAGTGCAGCACTCCCTCAGTACTGACCCTCTGACAGTGCAGCACTCCCTCAGTACTGACCCACTGACAGTGCGGCACTCCCTCAGTACTGACCCTCTGACAGTGCGGCACTCCCTCAGTACTGACCCTCTGACAGTGCGGCACTCCCTCAGTACTGTCCCTCTGACAGTGCGGCACTCCCTCAGTACTGACCCTCTGACAGTGCCGCACTCCCTCAGTACTGACCCTCTGACAGTGCAGCACTCCCTCAGTACTGACCCTTGAACAGTGTGGCACTCCCTCAGTACTGACCCTCTGACAGTGCAGCACTCCCTCAGTACTGACCCTCTGACAGTGCGGCACTCCCTCAGTACTGACCCTCTGACAGTGCAGCACTCCCTCAGTACTGACCCTCTGACAGTGCGGGGCTCCATCAGTACTGACCCTCTGACAGTGCGGCACTCCCTCAGTACTGACCCTCTGACAGTGCAGCACTCCCTCAGCACTGACCCTCTGACAGTGCGGCACTCCCTCAGTACTGACCCTCTGACAGTGCAGCACTCCCTCAGTACTGACCCTCTGACAGTGCAGCACTCCCTCAGGACTGACCCACTGACAGTGCGGCACTCCCTCAGTACTGACCCTCTGACAGTTCGGCACTCCCTCAGTACTGACCCTCTGACAGTGCGGCACTCCCTCAGTACTGACCCTCTGACAGTGCGGCACTCCCTCAGTACTGACCCTCTGACAGTGCGGCACTCCCTCAGTACTGACCCTCTGACAGTGCCGCACTCCCTCAGTACTGACCCTCTGACAGTGCAGCACTCCCTCAGTACTGACCCTCTGACAGTGTGGCACTCCCTCAGTACTGACCCTCTGACAGTGCAGCACTCCCTCAGTACTGACCCTCTGACAGTGCGGCACTCCCTCAGTACTGACCCTCTGACAGTGCAGCACTCCCTCAGTACTGACCCTCTGACAGTGCGGCGCTCCCTCAGTACTGACCCTCTGACAGTGCGGCACTCCCTCAGTACTGACCCTCTGACAGTGCGGCACTCCCTCAGTACTGACCCTCTGGCAGTGCGGCACTCCCTCAGTACTGACCCTCTGACAGTGCGGAGCTCCCTCAGTACTGACCCTCTGACAGTGCGGCACTCCCTCAGTACTGACCCTCTGACAGTGCGGCACTCCCTCAGTACTGACCCTCTGACAGTGCGGCACTCCCTCAGTACTGACCCTCTGACAGTGCGGCACTCCCTCAGTACTGACCCTCTGACAGTGCGGCACTCCCTCAGTACTGACGCTCTGACAGTGCAGTACTCCCTCAGTACTGACCCTCTGACAGTGCAGCACTCCCTCAGTACTGACCCATGACAGTGCAGCACTCCCTCAGTACTGACCATGTGACAGTGCGGCACTCCTTCAGTACTGACCCTCTGACAGTGCAGCACTCCCTCAGCACTGACCCTCTGACAGTGCGGCACTCCCTCAGTACTGACCCTCTGACAGTGCAGCACTCCCTCAGTACTGACCCTCTGACAGTGCAGCACTCCCTCAGTACTGACCCACTGACAGTGCGGCACTCCCTCAGTACTGACCCTCTGACAGTGCGGCACTCCCTCAGTACTGACCCTCTGACAGTGCGGCACTCCCTCAGTACTGTCCCTCTGACAGTGCGGCACTCCCTCAGTACTGACCCTCTGACAGTGCCGCACTCCCTCAGTACTGACCCTCTGACAGTGCAGCACTCCCTCAGTACTGACCCTTGAACAGTGTGGCACTCCCTCAGTACTGACCCTCTGACAGTGCAGCACTCCCTCAGTACTGACCCTCTGACAGTGCGGCACTCCCTCAGTACTGACCCTCTGACAGTGCAGCACTCCCTCAGTACTGACCCTCTGACAGTGCGGGGCTCCATCAGTACTGACCCTCTGACAGTGCGGCACTCCCTCAGTACTGACCCTCTGACAGTGCAGCACTCCCTCAGCACTGACCCTCTGACAGTGCGGCACTCCCTCAGTACTGACCCTCTGACAGTGCAGCACTCCCTCAGTACTGACCCTCTGACAGTGCAGCACTCCCTCAGGACTGACCCACTGACAGTGCGGCACTCCCTCAGTACTGACCCTCTGACAGTTCGGCACTCCCTCAGTACTGACCCTCTGACAGTGCGGCACTCCCTCAGTACTGACCCTCTGACAGTGCGGCACTCCCTCAGTACTGACCCTCTGACAGTGCGGCACTCCCTCAGTACTGACCCTCTGACAGTGCCGCACTCCCTCAGTACTGACCCTCTGACAGTGCAGCACTCCCTCAGTACTGACCCTCTGACAGTGTGGCACTCCCTCAGTACTGACCCTCTGACAGTGCAGCACTCCCTCAGTACTGACCCTCTGACAGTGCGGCACTCCCTCAGTACTGACCCTCTGACAGTGCAGCACTCCCTCAGTACTGACCCTCTGACAGTGCGGCGCTCCCTCAGTACTGACCCTCTGACAGTGCGGCACTCCCTCAGTACTGACCCTCTGACAGTGCGGCACTCCCTCAGTACTGACCCTCTGACAGTGCGGAGCTCCCTCAGTACTGACCCTCTGACAGTGCGGCACTCCCTCAGTACTGACCCTCTGACAGTGCGGCACTCCCTCAGTACTGAGCTAAAGTTTCAGCCTAAATTTAAAACTGAAATCTCTGGTGTGGGACTTGACCGACAACGTTCTGACTCCGAGCTGAGGGTTACTCACTGAACCGCACCTGACACAGTTATTTTCAGACCATTGGAACAAGTGGGATGTTTAAGTTTCATATCAGCCCCGTTCCCCCGCACATGGTTGGTATGAAGCTCAGACGAGGCACTCCAGGGTGGGAGGGGCACTTTCCACTCCGATAGAGGAAAGAATATATCAGAGAGTGACTCAGTAAGTTGAGGGTGACACTCACAATGCTAACAACTGCAAAAGTGGAATTGATTGTGAATGCAGATAAGACACTGAATATGAAACAAGAAAATGACTTCAGCTTTTTGTAAACATCAGCAAAGGTAATCTCGTATTTCAATACAGAAACAAGGGACACCCTTCAGTGAGGTGAAAGCCTCCCTACCAGGAAATGGAAAGACTATTGAGTCAGATCCAGCCATGATCACCGTTCTTTCACACCCTACAGACTTTGGGAGATAACTGTTTTTCAAAAATGTTATTATCTCTTCAATCATGCAGATGAAGTTCTTTGTGGGAATGTGTGAGGTGATGCATTTTGGCAGGAAGAACGTGGAGAGACAGCATTGCACAAGGGGTAAATGTCTTAATGTGTGCAGGAGCAGGGGATCTGAAAGAACATAGTTACTACACTGGGATTGCTGCAGGTTCTCTCAGCTATTGTCCTTTAGGACCCGGCCAGCTCGGTCTGTGGTGGTACGACCAAGCCACTCTTGGTGATGATATTGAAGTTCCCCAGCCAGAGTATATTCTGTGCCATTGCCACCCTCAGTGCTGCCTCCAAATGGTGTTCAACATGGAGGAGAACTGATTCATTAGCTGACCATTTTCTAGTTGGTGTGGTAGAATCAGTCTGAGAATTCCTGTGCTCGAAAGAAAATTTCCCCCAGGTTTCAGCTCGTAACGTCAATCAGAATTCAGCTCTCAGCCTTTGTATTGGCTAGTCGGATGGCATACTTTAGGTTCAGCTTACTTTCAAAGTGGATGTTCATGCATTGGGTACCTTCTTTTGTTCAAACCATCGATGTTTCAATGCCATTTTCCTTGTCTGCTATTGACCCCTGCCCTGTTGACATAGTAATGAAGGATTTGAGAAACAGGCCTATTGTCACTGCTCAAACCTGTTCAAGTCTTCCATGTTGATGCAATACAAAGAACAAGCAGTTTCCATGTAAGACCCATTGGCCTTCATTTTGAATGGATATATGCAAATGTATCGGAGATATGGATGACCCCTAGAATTTTATAAATCCAAAATAAAAAATTTGAATAACTAGTAAAAACAAAAATTCAGCTCTCGGAATCTTCATTCTATTGGTAAAGTAACCCAAAAGTGTGCTACTGTTCAAAGCTAATTCCACCTGTAAGGAGACCTGACCAGTAAACCCAGAGTACATCCAGTATTGGGACCGCATTCGCAAAGGGTATTGTCGATATTCCCAAAGGAATATCCCGATATTCCCTTATTGTCCAGTAGTTGGTGGGTAACATTCTCATCTGAGTCATCGAGTTGCAAATCTCCGTCTCATTCCTGACGCTGACATTGATGCGGCTGTTAAACTGTGGGCCCCACCTACCCCTCAGGTGGATGTAACAGATTTCAAGACACTAAATGGACAATCGCAGGAGAGTTTTCCAGAATGTCCTCGGACCAATTTTTATCCTTTGCCCAACATCACCGAAAGAGCTAATTATCTGGTCATTATCACTGGCCGCCTGTGGGATCTTGCTCTTCATAAATTGGCTCTTTTATTTCCTACATTACAACAGTGACTATATTTTCAATTCTGGCTGTGAAAAGTTCCAGAGAACCATAAAATATGGCAACACAGATCGAGGCCATTCAGCCCATCATGTTGTGTTGGCCCTGTGAAAGAGTCATAAAGCCACAGGGGTTATAGAGCACAGAAAGACACCCTTCAGCCCATCATATCTGCACAGGCCTTCAAGCATATATTTACTATCTACTATCTACTCTAATCCCATATTCCAGCACTGAGGTGTTTCAAATGCTCATCTATAAACTTCTTCGAAGTTGTGAGGGTTCCCGCCTCTCCCACACTTTCAGGGAGTGAGTCCCAGATTCACACCACCCTCTGGGTGAAAATGTTTTTCCTCACCCCCTCCTTCTCCTTCCCTTAAATCTTCCCCAGCAAATCCCTGGTTATTGACCCCTCCAAGAAGGGAAAAGGTCCCTTCTTATCCACCCTATCTGTGCACCTCATAAATTTATACACCTCGATCAGGTCTCCCCTTAGCCTTCTCTACTCCAAGGGAAACAACCCCAACCTAACCAGCCTCTCCTCATAGCTGAAGCGCTCCAGCCCAGGCAGTATCCTGGTGAATCTCCTCTGCACCCTCTCCAGTCCAATCACTTCCTTTCTATAGTGTGGTGACCACAACTGCACACAGTACTCCAGCTGGGGCCTAACCAGCATTTTATACAGCAACAGCATCACCTCCCTGCTCTTCTATTCAATGCCTCGGATAATAATGATGTGGAGATGCCGGCGTTGGACTGGGGTGAGCACAGTAAGAAGTCTTACAACACCAGGTTAAAGTCCAACAGGTTTGTTTCAAACACGAGCTTTCGGAGCACGGCTCCGATTCACCTGAAGAAGGAGCCGTGGTCGGATAATAAAGGCAAGGATCCCATAGACCCATAGACCTTCTTAACCACCTTATCTACCTGTCCTGATGTCTTCAGAGGTCTATGGACCTGCACACCAAGGTCCCTCTGGTCCTCTGTAATTTCTGAGTCTGACCATTCATTGTCTATTCCCTTACCTTGTTATTCCTCCCAAAATGCATCACCTCACACTTTCCATTTACCGCTGTTCTGCCCAGCCCATCGATATTCTCCTGTAACCGGAGGCTTTGCTCCTCACTATTTACCACCCCACCAATTGCTGTGCCATCTGTAAACTTACTGATCATACCTCCCATCCACCCCCATACACATTCCCCACAGCCCAGTAATTATTTTCCTTTTCAAGTATTTATCCAATTTCCTTTTGAAGCTTACTCTTCAAGCTGCTTTTAGGCTGTGAATCGTGACAAATTGCTCTGTTGAAACAATTTGAATCTCTCCGGAATTTGTTTTGCAAATGATCTGTGTCAGCCCGTTGCCAAACCTCCTGCCACCTGAAACATTCTCTCCCTATCTACTTTATCAAAACCGTACGGATTTTCAGATTTCCCTTAGCCCACTCTGCTCTCAGGGGAACAATCCTAGCTTCCCTCTCTTCACACAACTGAATTCATGAAAAACCATTTTAGTAAAATTCTCTGCATCCACTCCAAGGCCTTGACAAACTTTCCAAAGTAAATTGAACACAAAACTCCAGCAAAGGCCCAATGAGAGATGGATAAAAGTTCACCATAACTTCCACGTCTGTGCCTTCATAACAACCTTCTCAACCTGTTCATAACAACCTTCTCAACCTGTTCCGCCACCTTCAAAGATTTTTGGGGATACTGTGCTAACCCGGCATGGGGGTTCATTAATAGGTCTGCCTGTGGGGCTCATGGAGTACGGGCTTCCCTGTTAGACGGCAAAGACATGCCCAGCTGGGACTTGTTAACTGAGCCCTTTAAATGCCAGCCCTATCCTGGACCAGGAATAACGGTCGGCCACGGTTGGGAGTCTATTGCTGTTTGCCGTGTTGCGGCTTTATTTTTCAGTGGGATATTCCAGTCCCAGGCCAGGGGGATATTCCAGTCCCAGGCCAGGGGGATATTCCAGTCCCAGGCCAGGGAGATATTCCAGTCCCAGGCCAGGGGGATATTCCGGCCCCAGCCAGGGGGATATTCCAGTCCCAGGCCAGGGAGATATTCCAGTCCCAGGCCAGGGGGATATTCCAGTCCCAGGCCAGGGGGATATTCCAGTCCCAGGCCAGGGGGATATTCCAGTCCCAGGCCAGGGGGATATTCCAGTCCCAGGCCAGGGGGATATTCCAGTCCCAGGCCAGGGGGATATTCCAGTCCCAGGCCAGGGGGATATTCCAGTCCCAGGCCAGGGGGATATTCCGGCCCCAGCCAGGGGGATATTCCAGTCCCAGGCCAGGGGGATATTCCAGTCCCACACCAGGGTCCCTCTGTAACCTGTAACATCCTTCTGCACTGTCCACAACTCCACCGACTTTAGTGTCGTCTGCAAATTTACTCACCCATCCTTCTACGCCCTCCTCCAGGTCATTTATAAAAATGACAAACAGCAGCGGCCCCAAAACAGATCCTTGTGGCACACCACTAGTAACTGGACTCCAGTCTGAACATTTCCCATCTACCACCACCCTCTGTCTTCCTCCAGCTAGCCAACTTCTGATCCAAACTGCTAAATCACCCTGGATCCCATGCCTCTGTATTTCCTGCAATAGCCTACCGTGGGGAACCTTATCAAACGCTTTACTGAAATCCATATACACCACATCAACTGCTTTACCCTCATCCACCTGTTTGGTCACCTTCTCGAAGAACTCAATAAGGTTTGTGAGGCACGACCTACCCTTCACAAAACCGTGCTGACTATCTCTAATCAAATTATTCCTTTCCAGATGATTATACATCCTATCTCTTATAAACCTTTCCAAGACTTTTCCCACAACAGAAGTAAGGTTCGCTGGTCTATAGTTACCGGGGTTATCTCTACTCCCCTTCTTGAACAAGGGGACAACATTCGCTATCCTCCAGTCCTCTGGCACTATTCCTGTAGACAAAGATGACTTAAAGATAAAAGGCTCAGCAATCTCCTCCCTAGCTTCCCAGAGAATCCTAGGATAAATCCAATCCGGCCGAGGGGACTTATCTATTTTCACACTTTCCAGAATCGCTAACACCTCCTCCTGATGAACCTCAAGCCCTTCTAGTCTAGTAGCCTGTATCTCAGTATTCTCCTAGACCACATTGTCTTTTTCCTGTGTGAATACAGATGAAAAATACTCATTTAGCACCTCTCCTATCTCCTCAGACTCCACGCACAACTTCCCACTACTGTCCTTGACTGGCCCTACTCTTACCCTAGTCATTCTTTTATTCCTGACATACCTATATAAAGCTTTAGGGTTATCCTTGATCCTACCTGCAAAAGACTTCTCATGTCCTCGCTTGGCTCTTCTTAGCTCTCTCTTTAGAGCCTCCTAGTTAACTTGTAACTCTCAAGCGACCCAACTGAACCATCGCGTCTCATCTTCACATAAGCCTCCTTCTTCCTCTTGACAAGTGTTTCAACTGCTTTAGTAACCCATGGTTCCCTCGCTCGATCGACCACTTCCTCCCTGCCTAACAGGTACATACTTATCAAGGACACGCAGTAGCACTTCCTTGAACGAGCTCCACATTTCCATTGTGCCCATCCCCTGCAGTTTTCCTCTCCAGCCGATGCATCCTAAGTCTTGCCTCATTGCATCATAATTGCCTTTCCCCCAGCTATAACTCTTGCCCTGCTGTATATACCTATCCCTTTCCATCACTAAAGTAAACGTAACCGAATTGTGATCACTATCACCAAAATGCTCACCTACCTCCAAATCTAACACCTGTCCTGGTTCATTACCCAGTACCCAATCCAATACGGCCTCGCCTCTTGTTGGCCTCGACAGCGGAGTCAGTGCGTTCCGGAATGCACATAGGATAAACACCGTTTGCATTTCATTAGCGAGCCCGACCCGGTATTCTCCGGGGCCTCCGCGATTCTCCACCTGCGATGCGTGAGTTCCCGACGGTTCACTCCTGCTTTTGAAAATCAGGAAAGCGGAGTGGCGGCTGCTGAGGGGGAGAGAGGGGGTACGGAAAGTGCCCAACATCGCCATAGTTTGCTGAGAGTTGTGCCGCTGGCCAGGGGGGCTTGTGCCAGGGCCGGGGGGGAGTACTGTGGGGGGAGGGGGGGGGGGTGGGAGGGGCCAGGAGGTGGGCTGTGGGGTCGTGGTTGGATGGGTACAGAACACCATTGCCGCAGCCGGGAAGGCAGCCATGCTGCTGCGCATTGCTGACTGCCCACTGTGAATGTAATGCCACAGATCATATGGGTGCCACCCAGGCCACCACCCCCCCCTCCTCTGGGTGCCTTCAGGCCCCAGCCGACCCATCAACTATATGGGCGCACTCCAGTGTGACCAGTGCCACCTTGCTGGCTGGGATGAGTGTGTGTGGGGAGTGTAATGGGTGTGTGCGGCTGGAATGAGTGTGTGTGGGGAGTGTAATGTGTGTGTGGGGCTGGGATGAGTGTGTGTGGGGAGTGTAATGTGTGTGTGCGGCTGGGATGAGTGTGTGCGGGGAGTGTAATGTGTGTGTGATGGCTGGGATGAGTGTGTGTGGGGAGTGTAATGTGTGTGTGCGGCTGGGATGAGTGTGTGTGGGGAGTGTAATGTGTGTGGGGCTGGGATGAGTGTGTGTGGGGAGGGTAATGTGTATGTGCGGCTGGGATGAGTGTGTGTGGGGAGTGTAATGTGTGTGTGCGGCTGGGATGAGTGTGTGTGGGGGAGTGTAATGTGTGTGTGAGGCTGGGATGAGTGTGTGTGGGGAGTGTAATGTGTGTGTGGCTGGGATGAGTGTGTGTGGGGAGTGTAATGTGTGTGGGGCTGGGATGAGTGTGTGTGGGGAGTGTAATGTGTGTGTGCGGCTGGGATGAGTGTGTGCGGGGAGTGTAATGTGTGTGTGAGGCTGGGATGAGTGTGTGTGGGGAGTGTAATGTGTGTGTGCGGCTGGGATGAGTGTGTGTGGGGAGTGTAATGTGTGTGGGGCTGGGATGAGTGTGTGTGGGGAGTGTAATGTGTGTGTGGGGCTGGGATGAGTGTGTGTGGGGAGTGTAATGTGTGTGTGTGGCTGGGATGAGTGTGTGTGGGGAGTGTAATGTGTGTGTGCAGCTGGGATGAGTGTGTGTGGGGAGTGTAATGTGTGTGTGTGGCTGGGATGAGTGTGTGTGGGGAGTGTAATGTGTGTGTGCGGCTGGGGTGAGTGTGTGTGGGGAGTGTAATGTCTGTGTGTGGCTGGGATGAGTGTGTGTGGGGAGTGTAATGAGTGTGTGTGGCTGGGATGAGTGAGTGGGGAGTGTAATGTGTGTGCGGCTGGGATGAGTGTGTGTGGGGAGTGTAATGTGTGCGTGCGGCTCGGATGAGTGTGTGTGGGGAGTGTAATGTGTGTGTGCGGCTGGGATTGTGTGTGGGGAGTGTAATGTGTGTGCGGCTGGGGTGTGTGTGTGGGGAATGTAATGTGTGTGTGTGGCTGGGATGAGTGTGTGTGGGGAGTGTAATGTGTGTGTGCGGCTGGGATAAGTGTGTGTGGGGAGTGTAATGTGTGAGTGCGGCTGGGATGAGTGTGTGTGGGGAGTGTAATGTGTGTGTGCGGCTGGGATGAGTGTGTGTGGGGAGTGTAATGTGTGTGTCAGGCTGGGATGAGTGTGTGTAGGGAGTGCAGTGTGTATCTGCGGCTGGGATGAGTGTGTGTGGGGAGTGTAATGTGTGTGTGCGGCTGGGATGTGTGTAGGGAGTGTAATGTGTGTGTCAGGCTGGGATGAGTGTGTGTGGGGAGTGTAATGTGTGTGTGGCTGGGATGAGTGTGTGTGGGGAGTGTAATGTGTGTGGGGCTGGGATGAGTGTGTGTGGGGAGTGTAATGTGTGTGTGGGGCTGGGATGAGTGTGTGTTGGGAGTGTAATGTGTGTGTGTGGCTGGGATGAGTGTGTGTGGGGAGTGTAATGTGTGTGTGCGGCTGGGATGAGTGTGTGTGGGGAGTGTAATGTGTGTGTGGGGCTGGGATGAGTGTGTGTGGGGAGGGTAATGTGTATGTGCGGCTGGGATGAGTGTGTGTGGGGAGTGTAATGTGTGTGTGCGGCTGGGATGAGTGTGTGTGGGGGAGGGTAATGTGTGTGTGGCGGCTGGGATGAGTGTGTGTGGGGAGTGTAATGTGTGTGTGAGGCTGGGATGAGTGTGTGTGGGGAGTGTAATGTGTGTGCGGCTGGGATGAGTGTGTGTGGGGAGTGTAATGTGTGTGTGCGGCTGGGATGAGTGTGTGTGGGGAGTGTAATGTGTGTGTGTGGCTGGGATGAGTGTGTGTGGGGAGTGTAATGTGTGTGCGGCTGGGATGAGTGTGTGTGGGGAGTGTAATGTGTGTATGGGGCTGGGATGAGTGTGTGTGGGGAGTGTAATGTGTGTGCGGCTGGGATGAGTGTGTGTGGGGAGTGTAATGTGTGTGCGGCTGGGATGAGTGTGTGTGGGGAGTGTAATGTGTGTGTGTGGCTGGGATGAGTGTGTGTGGGGAGTGTAATGTGTGTGTGCGGCTGGGATGAGTGTGTGTGGGGAGTGTAATGTGTGTGCGCCTGGGATGAGTGTGTTTGGGGAGTGGAATGTGTCTGTTCGGCTGGGATGAGTGTGTTTGGGGAGTGTAATGTGTGTGTATGGCTGGGATGAGTGTGTTTGGGGAGTGTAATGTGTGTGTGCGGCTGGGATGAGTGTGTGTGGGGAGTGTAATGTGTGTGTGCGGCTGGGATGAGTGTGTGTGGGGAGTGTAATGTGTGTGTGCGAGGCTGGGATGAGTGTGTGTGGGGAGTGTAATGTGTATGTGCGGCTGGGGTGAGTGTGTGTGGGGAGTGTAATGTGTGTGTGCGGCTGGGATGAGTGTGTGTGGGGAGTGTAATGAGTGTGCGTGGCTGGGATGGGTGTGTTTGGGGAGTGTAATGTGTGTGTGCGGCTGGGATGAGTGTGTGTGGGGAGTGTAATGTGTGTGTGGGGCTGGGATGAGTGTGTGTGGGGAGTGTAATGTGTGTGTACGGCTGGGATGAGTGTGTGTGGGGAGTGTAATGTGTGTGTGCGGCTGGGATGAGTGTGTGTGGGGAGTGTAATGTGTGTGTGGGGCTGGGATGAGTGTGTGTGGGGAGTGTAATGTGTGTGTGGCTGGGATGAGTGTGTGTGGGGAGTGTAATGGTGTGTGTGGCTGGGATGAGTAGTGTGTGGGGAGTGTAATGTGTGTGTGGGCTGGGATGAGTGTGTGTGGGGAGTGTAATGTGTGTGTGTGGCTGGGATGAGTGTGTGTGGGGAGTGTAATGTGTGTGGGCTGGGATGAGTGTGTGTGGGGAGTGTAATGTGTGTGCGGCTGGGATGAGTGTGTGTGGGGAGTGTAATGTGTGTCTGCGGCTGGGGATGAGTGTGTGTGGGGAGTGTAATGTGTGTGCGTGGCTGGGATGAGTGTGTGTGGGGAGTGTAATGTGTGTGTGAGGCTGGGATGAGTGTGTGTGGGGAGTGTAATGTGTGTGTGCGGCTGGGATGAGTGTGTGCGGGGAGTGTAATGTGTCTGTGAGGCTGGGATGAGTGTGTGTGGGGAGTGTAATGTGTGTGTGGGGCTGGGATGAGTGTGTGTGGGGAGTGTAATGTGTGTGTGCGGCTGGGATGAGTGTGTGTGGGGAGTGTAATGTGTGTGTGGGGCTGGGATGAGTGTGTGCAGGGAGTGTAATGTGTCTGTGAGGCTGGGATGAGTGTGTGTGGGGAGTGTAATGTGTGTGTGGGGCTGGGATGAGTGTGTGTGGGGAGTGTAATGTGTGTGTGCGGCTGGGATGAGTGTGTGTGGGGAGGTTAATGTGTGTGTGGGGCTGGGATGAGTGTGTGTGGGGAGTGTAATGTGTGTGTGGGGCTGGGATGAGTGTGTGTGGGGAGTGTAATGTGTGTGTGGGGCTGGGATGAGTGTGTGTGGGGAGTGTAATGTGTGTGCGGCTGGGATGAGTGTGTGTGGGGAGTGTAATGTGTGTGTGCGGCTGGGATGAGTGTGTGTGGGGAGTGTAATGTGTGTGTGCGGCTGGGATGAGTGTGTGTGGGGAGTGTAATGTGTGTGTGGGGCTGGGATGAGTGTGTGTGGGGAGTGTAATGTGTGTGTGCGGCTGGGATGAGTGTGTGTGGGGAGTGTAATGTGTGTGGGGAGTGCAGTGTGTGTGGGGAGTGTAATGTGTGTGTGGGGCTGGGATGAGTGTGTGTGGGGAGAGTAATGTGTGTGTGGGGCTGGGATGAGTGTGTGTGGGGAGTGCAATGTGTGTGTGTGGCTGGGATGAGTGTTTGTGGGGAGTGTAATGTGTGTGTGTGGCTGGGATGAGTGTGTGTGGGGAGTGTAATGTGTGTGTGTGGCTGGGATGAGTGAGTGTGGGGACTGTCATGTGTGTGTGTGGCTGGGGTGAGTGTGTGTGGGGAGTGTAATGTGTGTGTGGGGCTGGGATGAGTGTGTGTGGGGAGTGTAATGTGTGTGTGTGGCTGGGATGAGTGTGTGTGGGGAGTGTAATGTGTGTGTGCGGCTGGGATGAGTGTGTGTGGGGAGTGTAATGTGTGTGTGGGGCTGGGATGAGTGTGTGTGGGGAGTGTAATGTGTGTGTGGGGCTGGGATGAGTGTGTGTGGGGAGTGTAATGTGTGTGTGTGGCTGGGATGAGTGTGTGTGGGGAGTGTAATGTGTGTGTGCGGCTGGGATGAGTGTGTGTGGGGAGTGTAATGTGTGTGTGGGGCTGGGATGAGTGTGTGTGGGGAGTGTAATGTGTGTGTGTGGCTGGGATGAGTGTGTGTGGGGAGTGTAATGTGTGTGCGGCTGGGATGAGTGTGTGTGGGGAGTGTAATGTGTGTGTGGGGCTGGGATGAGTGTGTGTGGGGAGTGTAATGTGTGTGTGTGGGCTGGGATGAGTGTGTGTGGGGAGTGTAATGTGTGTGTGGGGCTGGGATGAGTGTGTGTGGGGAGTGTAATGTGTGTGTGGGGCTGGGATGAGTGTGTGTGGGGAGTGTAATGTGTGTGTGCGGCTGGGATGAGTGTGTGTGGGGAGTGTAATGTGTGTGTGTGGCTGGGATGAGTGTGTGTGGGGAGTGTAATGTGTGTGTGCGGCTAGGATGAGTGTGTGTGGGGAGTGTAATGTGTGTGTGCGGCTGGGATGAGTGTGTTTGGGGAGTGTAATGTGTGTGTGGGGCTGGGATGAGTGTGTGGGGAGTGTAATGTGTGTGCGGCTGGGATGAGTGTGTGTGGGGAGTGTAATGTGTGTGTGCGGCTGGGATGAGTGTGTGTGGGGAGTGTAATGTGTGTGTGGCTGGGATGAGTGTGTGTGGGGAGTGTAATGTGTGTGTGGGGCTGGGATGAGTGTGTGTGGGGAGTGTTATGTGTGTGTGGCTGGGATGAGTGTGTTCGGGGAGTGTAATGTGTGTGTGAGGCTGGGATGAGTGTGTGCGGGGAGTGTAACGTGTGTGTGTGTAGCTGGGATGAGTGTGTGCGGGGAGTGTAATGTGTGTGTGTGTAGCTGGGATGAGTGTGTGTGGGGAGTGTAATGTGTGTGTGGCTGGGATGAGTGTGTGTGCTGAGTGTAATGTGTGTGTGAGGCTGGGATGAGTGTGTGTGGGGAGGTA
>NC_052158.1:162836490-162857667 GCF_902713615.1 Scyliorhinus canicula
TTCACACCTTGAAGTTAACATAGAAAAATACTGCACAGAACTGGCCCTTCGGCCCACGATGTTGTGCCGAACTTTTGTCCGAGATTAAGAACAAATTAATCTACACCCCATCATTCTACCGTAATCCATGTACCTATCCAATAGCCGCTTGAAGGTCCCTAATGTTTCCGACTCAACTACTACCACAGGCAGTGCATTCCATGCCCCCACTACTCTCTGGGTAAAGAACCTACCTCTGACATCCCCCCTATATCTTCCACCATTTATCTTAAATTTATGTCCCCTTGTAATGGTTTGTTCCACCTGGGGATAAAGTCTCTGACTGTCTACTCTATCTATTCCCCTGATCATTTTATAAACCTCTATCAAGTCGCCCCTCATCCTTCTCCGTTCTAATGAGAAAAGGCCTAGCACCCTCAACCTTTCCTCGTATGACCTACTCTCCATTCCAGGCAACATCCTGGTAAATCTCCTTTGCACCTTTTCCAAAGCTTCCACATCCTTCCTAAAATGAGGTGACCAGAACTGCACACAGTACTCCAAATGTGGCCTGACCAAGGTTTTGTACAGCTGCATCATCACCTCACGGCTCTTAAATTTAATCCCTCTGCTAATGAACGCTAGCACACTGATTAAGTTAGTTCAATATGATTTATTGAACCTGTCACACAGTTATCTCAATCCTCTGTGAGTTCGACTCTCTGCTAACCTAGTGTGATTAATCTGTCTGACTGAACCAGACTAGCTCTTAGCCACGTGCTATAGGAGTTATATGATATGTACACCCTGACTCACACTGTGGATGTCACCACTTGAAAGAGGCGGAGTGTGAGCGCATCGTGCCTTTGATAGCAGGAAACCACCCCCAAGTGTTCTGCCTGCTGATTGGTTATGTCCTGTCCTCTGTATTCATGAGCTGCCTGTTTGTATCTCATTTTGTGCATGTCTGCGTATCCTGACACCAGTTACTCCAGTAAGGGAGGTCCCGGAACACTCGGACTCCCCCCGTTCCGTCCCTGGTGCATCTGGTGGGCAGCGGGCAGAACAGGGTGGCACCACGTCATCCAGCAAGCCCGCCGAGCAGCCTGGCCCATCCAAGCCAGGACGCCCCAGGAAACGCGCGCTGCCAGGAACCAACGTGGCAGGGCAGGAGTCTCAGCATTCCGCCTCCACTCCTGCTGTACCGTCTGGGGAAACACCAAGGCATAGTGGTAGGGCACGTAAGGCCAAGAAGTTAGACACATAGTAAGTTGGCAGGGGTAGGGCAGCACGGTGGCCTAGTGGTTAGCACAACTGCCTCACGGCGCTGAGGTCCCAGGTTCGATCCCGGCTCTGGGTCACTGTCCGTGTGGAGTTTGCACATTCTCCCCGTGTCTGCGTGGGTTTCGCCCCCACAACCCAAAAATGTGCAGAGTAGGTGGATTGGACATGCTAAATTGCCCCTTAATTGGAAAAAATAATTGGGTAATCTAAATTTTTTTTTTTTTAAAGTTGGCAGGGGTGCAGGGCACAGCTTAGTTATAGAGCCTCGGGCACTTGTATGTGAATATCACGATTAAAGTCAGTTACACCAAACCTCGATGTCTCTGTGCTACGTCCGGTGCCTGAGGGGTTGTGAGGGGGGCCGAGTGATGCTGGGGGTCGAAGTTCAGTACAATGGTGAGGCCAGGTGGGTGTTTCTTCCCCCCCTCCCCCCACCCCAACACCCCGCCGCCCTCAGCACACCAACGCCAGCTACCCCACATGGCCATGAGGTGGAGTGTCTGTGACACATACAGGGACCACCGAGGTGGAGGGTGGAGCTGTGGCCATGAGTCAGACATTGTCCAGCGATCCAGAGCTCACAGCTCATCGCAGAGCGGGTTGTCATCATTCAACATGGCACTGATCACACCCACTTACACAAGCAACTGTGTTAAAACATTCACAATGGGCCACAGGTGTAAGGTGTTGTGAAAGTGACGGTGTGGGAGCTACACCGATTGCTACACCTATTGTCCGATGGTGCGGGAGGTGGGGGGGGGGGGGGGGGGGGCGGGGGGGGGGGGGGGGGTGCTGGGTGTGGCGCGGTTGTGCGCGATCTGTGGTGCAAGTACCTAGCTCAGCGATGCCCTCCCCCAGTTGGTGAAACGTGCGGCGATCAACGGCTCGCGTGCTCGCTCTCCTAGCCTGTGTTGTCGTGCAGCCTCCCGGCCATATCCCACCTCCAGGTCATGTCTGTGCCCCCCCCCCCTCCCCCCACCATCCTCCTCCTCATATGCAGAGGCATCGCCCTCATCGGACTCCCCCTGTGCATCCTCCTCCAGGACCTCGACCCTCTGCTGGGCTAAGCTATGCAACACACAGCAGACCGCAACTATGCGGCCGGCCCTGTCGGGGTGGTACTGCAGGGCCCCTCCAGTGTGGTCGGGGGGGTACTGCAGGGCCCCTCCAGTGTGGTCGGGGTGGTACTGCAGGGCCCCTCCAGTGTGGTCGGGGTGGTACTGCAGGGCCCCTCCAGTGTGGTCGGGGTGGTACTGCAGGGCCCCTCCAGTGTGGTCCAGGCACCGGAATCTCATCTTCAGGAGGCCAAAGTACCTCTCCACAACACCCCTGGTTGCAGCATGGGCCTCATTATAGCGGGTCTCCGCGTTGGTCCGTGGCTTCCGTATAGCCTCGACCGCAACGGGTAACCCCTGTCGCCCAGCAACCAGCCCCTCAGCCCGGGAGGGGGGGGGGGGGGGGGGAGGGGGGGTGGTGTCCCTCGAACATAGCAGGGATGAAACAATGAGCCAGTATGAAAGCATCATGCACGCTGCCAGGGTATTGGGCGCACACGTGCATTATCTTCATGCGATGGTCGCAGACCACCTAAATGTTCATCGAGTAGTTCCCCTCCCTGTTCAGGAAAACGTCCCTGTTATCCGAGGGTGGACGCATGGCGATGTCCGCTCCATCAATCGGCCCCTGGACCATCGGCATCCCGGCCACGGAGGCGAATCCCGCTGTCTGACCCGTGCGGTCCTCCAGAAAATGTATGTATCTGTCGGCGATGGCATACAGGGCGTCAGTGACGGCCCAGATCCCACCGGTGCACTGATGCCTGTGAGATTCCAGAGAGGTCCCCACTCGGCACTGGAAAGATCCCATGGCGAGAAATTGAGGGCAACTGTGACCTTGACGGTCACTGGGATAGCATGTCCTCCCCCCGTTCCACGTGGTGCCAGGAAGGGGGGGGGGGGGGGGGGGGGGGAAAGGAGAGACAACATGTTTAACGATGCCGCTTTGACACCTCGACAGACAGGGCCCATGGGATACATGGGGTGCCCCGGCTGCCTTGTTCTGCAGACACACATGCAACCTTCACCCTGCCCACAGTCTCCATTCACCGCCCACTTCACCCCGTCCCTCCACATTGTGGCTCCACTGGCCTCAGCCCATCACCATCACCTGCACTTGGAAACGTGTCTTCACCACTATGGCAGGTCGGCTGGCATCTCGCTCCCGCGGGTAACCTTGCCCGCCCCACCCCCCCGCCCCACAGCATGGTGGCATCATTTCCCCCACCCCCTTCCTCATTCCCCCACCCCCCTCCTCCTTCCTCCACCCCATCCTCCTTCCTCCACCCCCTCCTCCTCATTCCCCCACCCCCTCCTCCTTCCTCCACCCCCTGCTCCTCATTCCTCATAGAACCAGCAGAGGGCAGCAGAGCAGAGCTACTGATCAGCTGTTCTGGGGAAATTTGCATACGTGCAGTGCGGTCAGCCTAAGTTGAAGGTGAACCTGCGAAGAAGACCCAAGGAGTTTGAATAAAGGCAAGCAACCAGCAGAGGGCAGCAGAGCAGAGCTACTGATCAGCTGTTCTGGGGAAATTTGCATACGTGCAGTGCGGTCAGCCTAAGTTGAAGGTGGTTGTGGAGGGGCTGTTGGCAAGTGACAGTTAAACCCGAAACACTTTGTCAGTGTTTCCCACCCTACCTCCTCCTCTAACCAACCCCCCCACCGCACGGTGGTTGGGAAGCGGGAGCAGGGGCCTGTCGTGAAGGTGAGTGAGTGCCTTTAAATTTGCTTACCTTTCAGCGGGATCAGGGTTTGAGGTAATATCAGGTAAGCTCTTCCGTTCTTTTTCTTTTTCTTGTTTTTTTTTAATCTAGAGGGGATGTCAGGGAAGGCAGTACAATGCTCCTCCTGCAGAATGTTTGAGGTGAGGGACGCCGTCAGTGTCCCTGCTGATTTCATCTGTGGGAAGTGCACCCAACTCCAGCTCCTCAAAAACCGTGTTAGGGACCTGGAGCTTGAGCTGGATGAACTTCGGATCATTCGGGAGGCAGAGGGGGTCATAGATAGGAGCTTCAGGGAAGTAGTTACAACCAAAGACTGGAGATAGATGGGTAACTGTAAGAGGGATTGGGAAGAAGCAGTCAGTGCAGGGACCCCCTGCGGTCGTTCCCCTGAGTAACAAGTATACCGTTTTGGATACTTGTGGGGGGGACGACTTACCAGGGGTAAGCCATGGGGTACGGCCTCTGGCACGGAGTCTGTCCCTGTTGCTCAGAAGGGAAGGGGGGAAAGGAGTAGAACATTAGTAATTGGGGACTCAATAGTCAGGGGCACAGATAGGAGATTTTGTGGGAGCGAGAGAGACTCACGTTTGGTATGTTGCCTCCCAGGTGCAAGGGTACGTGATGTCTCGGATCGTGTTTTCCGGGTCCTTAAGGGGGAGGGGGAGCAGCCCCAAGTCGTAGTCCACATTGGCACTAACGACATAGGTAGGAAAGGGGACAAGGATGTCAGGCAGGCCTTTAGGGAGCTAGGATGGAAGCTCAGAGCGAGAACAAACAGAGTTGTTATCTCTGGGTTGTTGCCCGTGCCACGTGATAGTGAGATGAGGAATAGGGAGAGAGAGCAATTAAACACGTGGCTACAGGGATGGTGCAGGCGGGAGGGATTCAGATTTCTGGATAACTGGGGCTCTTTCTGGGGAAGGTGGGACCTCTATAGACAGGATGGTCTACATCTGAACCTGAGGGGCACCAATATCCTGGGGGGGAGATTTGTTAGTACTCTTTGGGGGGGTTTAAACTAATTCAGCAGGGGCATGGGAACCTGGATTGTAGTTTTGGGGTGCGAGAGATTGAGAGTAGAGAGGTCAGGAGCACAGTTTTGACTTCGCAGGAGGGCGGCAGTGTTCAGGTCTGTGGGTTGAAGTGTGTCTATTTCAATGCCAGGAGTATACGAAATAAGGTAGGGGAACTGGCAGCATGGGTTGGTACCTGGGACTTCGATGTTGTGGCCATTTCAGAGACATGGATAGAGCAGGGACAGGAATGGTTGTTGCAGGTTCCGGGGTTTAGGTGCTTTAGTAAGGTCAGAGAAGGGGGCAAAAGAGGGGGAGGTGTGGCGCTGCTAGTCAAGGACAGTATTACAGTGGTAGAAAGGATGCAAGATGGGGACTCTTCTTCCGAGGTAGTATGGGCTGAGGTTAGAAACAGGAAAGGAGAGGTCACCCTGTTGGGAGTTTTCTATAGGCCACCTAATAGTTCTAGAGATGTAGAGGAAAGGATGGCGAAGATGATTCTGGAAAAGAGCGAAAGTAACAGGGTAGTTGTTATGGGAGACTTTAACTTTCCTAATATTGACTGGAAAAGATATAGTTCGAGTACATTGGATGGGTCGTTCTTTGTACAATGTGTGCAGGAGGGTTTTCTGACACAATATGTTGACAGGCCAACAAGAGGTGAGGCCACTTTGGATTTGGTTTTGGGTAATGAACCAGGCCAGGTGTTAGATCTGGAGGTAGGTGAACACTTTGGAGACAGTGACCACAATTCGGTGACCTTTACGTTAGTGATGGAAAGGGATAAGTATACCCCGCAGGGCAAGAGTTATAGCTGGGGGAAGGGCAATTATGATGCCATTAGACATGACTTAGGATGTGTTGGTTGGAGAAGTAGGCTGCAAGGGTTGGGCACACTGGATATGTGGAGCTTGTTCAAGGAACAGCTATTGCATGTTCTTGATAAGTACGTACCAGTCAGGCAGGGAGGAAGGGGTCGAGCGAGGGAACCGTGGTTTACCAAAGAAGTGGAATCTCTTGTTAAGAGGAAGAAGGAGGCCTATGTGAAGATGAGGCGTGAAGTTTCAGTTGGGGCGCTTGATAGTTACAAGGAAGCGAGGAAGGATCTAAAGAGAGAGCTGAGACGAGCAAGGAGGGGACATGAGAAGTCTTTGGCAGGTAGGATCAAGGAAAACCCAAAAGCTTTCTATAGGTATGTCAGGAATAAAAGAATGACTAAGGTAAGAGTAGGGCCAGTCAAGGACAGTGGTGGGAAGTTGTGTGTGGAGGCTGAGGAGATAAGCGAGATACTAAATGAATACTTTTCGTCAGTATTCACTCAAGAAAAGATAATATTGTGGAGGAGAATGCTGAGACCCAGGCTATTAGAATAGATGGCATTGAGGTGCGTAGGGAAGAAGTGTTGGCAATTCTGGACAAGGTGAAAATAGATAAGTCCCCGGGGCCGGATGGGATTTATCCTAGGATTCTCTGGGAAGCCAGGGAAGAGATTGCTGAGCCTTTGGCTTTGATTTTTAGGTCATCATTGGCTACAGGAATAGTGCCAGAGGACTGGAGGATAGCAAATGTGGTCCCTTTGTTCAAGAAGGGGAGTAGAGATAACCCCGGTAACTATAGGCCGGTGAGCCTAACGTCTGTGGTGGGTAAAGTCTTGGAGAGGATTATAAAAGATACGATTTATAATCATCTAGATAGGAATAATATGATTAGGGATAGTCAGCATGGTTTTGTGAAGGGTAGGTCATGCCTCACAAACCTTATCGAGTTCTTTGAGAAGGTGACTGAACAGGTAGACGAGGGTAGAGCAGTTGATGTGGTGTATATGGACTTCAGTAAAGCGTTTGATAAGGTTCCCCACGGTCGGCTATTGCAGAAAATACGGAGGCTGGGGATTGAGGGTGATTTAGAGATGTGGATCAGAAATTGGCTAGTTGAAAGAAGACAGAGAGTGGTAGTTGATGGGAAATGTTCAGAATGGAGTTCAGTTACGAGTGGCGTACCACAAGGATCTGTTCTGGGGCCGTTGCTGTTTGTCATTTTTATAAATGACCTAGAGGAGGGCGCAGAAGGATGGGTGAGTAAATTTGCAGATGACACTAAAGTCGGTGGAGTTGTAGACAGTGCGGAAGGATGTTGCAGGTTACAGAGGGACATAGATAAGCTGCAGAGCTGGGCTGAGAGGTGGCAAATGGAGTTTAATGTGGAGAAGTGTGAGGTGATTCACTTGGAAAGAATAACAGGAATGCGGAATATTTGGCTAATGGTAAAATTCTTGGTAGTGTGGATGAGCAGAGGGATCTCGGTGTCCATGTACATAGATCCCTGAAAGTTGCCACCCAGGTTGATAGGGTTGTGAAGAAGGCCTATGGTGTGTTGGCCTTTATTGGTAGAGGGATTGAGTTCCGGAGCCATGAGGTCATGATGCAGCTGTACCAAACTCTGGTACGGCCGCATTTGGAGTATTGCGTACAGTTCTGGTCGCCTCATTATAGGAAGGACGTGGAAGCTTTGGAACGGGTGCAGAGGAGATTTACCAGGATGTTGCCTGGTATGGAGGGAAAATCTTATGAGGAAAGGCTGATGGACTTGAGGTTGTTTTCGTTAGAGAGAAGAAGGTTAAGAGGTGACTTAATAGAGGCATACAAAATGATCAGAGGGTTAGATAGGGTGGACAGCGAGAGCCTTCTCCCGCGGATGGAGGTGGCTAGCACGAGGGGACATAGCCTTAAATTGAGGGGTAATAGATATAGGACAGAGGTCAGAGGTGGGTTTTTTACGCAAAGAGTGGTGAGGCCGTGGAATGCCCTACCTGCAACAGTAGTGAACT
The DNA here is from genome assembly GCF_902713615.1 of Scyliorhinus canicula. Taxonomy (NCBI): domain Eukaryota; kingdom Metazoa; phylum Chordata; class Chondrichthyes; order Carcharhiniformes; family Scyliorhinidae; genus Scyliorhinus; species Scyliorhinus canicula. The sequence goes on from NC_052158.1 coordinate 162,844,374, forward strand.
CGCCAACATTGAGGGCATTTAAAAATTATTGGATAAGCATATGGATGATAAGGGCATAGTGTAGGTTAGATGGCCTTTAGTTTTTTTTTTTCCATGTCGGTGCAACATCGAGGGCCGAAGGGCCTGTACTGCACTGTATCGTTCTATGTTCTATGTTCTATGTTCCCCCACCCCCTTCCTCATTCCCCCACCCCCTTCCTCATTCCCCCACCCCCATCCTCATTCCCCCACCCCCTCCTCCTTCCTCCACCCCCTCCTCATTCCCCCACCCCCTTCCTCATTCCCCCACCCCCTTCCTCATTCCCCCATCCCCTTCCTCATTCCCTCACCCCCTCCTCCTTCCTCCACCCCCTCCTCCTCATTCCCCACCCCATCCTCATTCCCCCACCTTCCCCTCCTCCTTCCTCCACCCCCATCCTCATTCCCCCACCTTCCCCTCCTCCTTCCTCCACCCCCTTCCTCATTCCCTCACCCCCTCCTCCTTCCTCCACACCCTCCTCCTTCCTCCACCCCCTCCTCCTCATTCCCCCACCCCCTTCCTCATTCCCCCACCCCCATCCTCATTCCCCCACCCCCATCCTCATTCCCCCACCCCCATCCTCATTCCCCCACCTTCCCCTCCTCCTTCCTCCACCCCCCTTCCTCATTCCCTCACCCCCTCCTCCTTCCTCCACCCCCTCCTCCTTCCTCCACCCCCTCCTCCTCATTCCCCCACCCCCTTCCTCATTCCCCCACCCCCCTTCCTCATTCCCCCACCCCCTCCTCCTTCCTCCACCCCTCCTCCTCATTCCCCCACCCCCTCCTCCTCATTCCCCCATCCCCTCCTCCTCATTCCCCCACCCCCTTCCTCATTCCCCCACCCCCTCCTCCTTCCTCCACCCCCTCCTCCTTCCTCCACCCCCTTCTCCTCATTCCCCCACCCCCTCCTCCTCATTCCCACACCCCTCCTCCTCATTCCCCCACCCCATCCTCATTCCTCCACCCCCTCTTCCTCATTCCCCCACCCCCTCCTCCTCATTCCCCCACCCCCTCCTCCTCATTCCCCCACCCCCTCCTCGTCATTCCCCCACCCCCTCCTCCTCATTCCCCCACCCCCTTCCTCATTCCCCCACCCCCTCCCTCATTCCCCCACCCCCCTCCCTCATTTCCCCAACCCCCTCCTCCTCCTTCCCCCTCCTCCTCATTCCCCCACCCCTTCCCCCATTCCCCCACCCCCCTCCTCCTTCCTCCACCTTTCCCCACCCTCTCCTCCTTTCCCCACCATCACCTCCAACCCCCTCTTCATTCCTCCACCCCTCCTCCTTTCTGCATCCCCCCCCCCCCCCCCCGGGCATGGCGGCATCCTTCTCCGAGAACCCACCCACCACCCCCCAGCACCGGCCGTGGATTTCAGTTCCTGCTGCCGATGGTGTGGCCGGCCACTCACCTCCTTCTCCACATCATCAGGCAGCATGACTGGCTGACAAATTTATTTACCAGTGGGAAGCGGCGACAGCGTGCCCTGGGGTCAGGCCGTTGGGACTCCGGCCATCCGGGCCGCTGAATAGCGGGGGGCCCGGAGAATCCCCGTACTTAGTACCTGGGGCGATTCTCCGGCAGACGTGGCGCCGACCTCGATGACCCCGTTCTCACCGGTTGGGAGAATGGCGGAGCAGCGTCGGACCGGCGCTGCGGGAAAAAATGGTGCGGCATTGGGAGAATCCCGCTCCTTGTGTTTTACTTCTGCAAAAAAAAAGGCTGAGCCAGGCCTGACCACAAACCTGAGGTGAGATGTGAAGCCACGAGGCAAGGAGAGCCGGTCGGTCAGGGTCATTGTGTGGGAGGGGGGAGTTAGCAGAAATGTGGTGCAAAACATCCTCTACCATCCACACCCTCTCCTGCCCCACCAGCCCCTACCCAGAGATCCTATCAGAAGTGCCAGGTACAGACTCAGGGCTGATGGGGGTGAATCAATCCCAGAGCTGCTGGAGGCTCCTGGTGGACAGTACTGGTGGAGAGATTACCCAGAACAGGGAACAGCAACTCAAAGTCAATCCCAATACAGAGCGAATGGTTTAAAGGCGAGGAGGACCTCACAGCTCAGTTTGAAAATTGATGAAGTTCACAGAAACAGGAATAGGCCAATCAGCCCCTCAGGCCATAGGCTTTGAACATGGTTGTACGGCCCACCCGCAGGATAGCGACTAGCTTGTCATCCTGACCCAGAGCCATGCATGGGTTGGATTGTACACAGAGGTATCAATCCCATTGCCCCTTCCTTCTACTGTCTGTGCTGCACTCAGTGATGTGTCAGCAAAGAAGAAAAAGAAAAATAAGTGGCAGAAAGTGAGCCACTGGAGCAAAGCAATGTGTCAACACATTTCAATGTTTTCTAGGAGAATGAAAGAGCGGCCAGAGGATGCGGTTTCTTGGTGATCAATATCATCAGCGGAAATCCACCGTCACAGGATGTGCGACCTTGAAACTCATGTTGTTACCAAGTTTCCGGCCTGACATCTTCTGACAACCAGGCAAAGGAAGAGCTTTCGGGCATCACACATGTTTTCAAGCAGACTGTTTTTCTTGATACTGAATTATATGAGATATATTCCTGGAAAGAAGCAGAAAACACATCTATCTGGTCAGAACTGCTCAGATATTGGTGGAGGCATGTTTTCAGTTCCTGGGGAAGCTTTTATTCAAAATGCTGAGCTCCAGGTTGATTAGCTGTTCACAGTGTTTTGCAAAAGTGATGTGCTTATTGTGTTGTGTACTCTGGGATAACACAGGCTGCAACTGGATGCAGCTTTAACCAAAAGATACTCCAGACCTTGAGGTTAGTTCAATCTGATTTATTGAACCAGTAGCACAGTTAGCACAGTTCTCTATGAGTTCGACTCTCTGCTAACCTAAGTGTGGTTACTCTGTCTGACTGAACCAGACTTGCTCTTAGCCACGTGCGGGAGGTGTGATACTGTACATACACCCTGACTCACTCTGTAGATGTTCATCAGTGGAAAGAGGCGGCGTGTGAGTGCCTCGTGCCTTTTATAGTGAGATACCACCCCTGAGTATCCTGCCCGCTCATTGGTCATGCCCTGTTCTCTGTGTTCATTAGCTGCCTGTCTGTATATCATTCTCTGCATGTCTGTATATCATGACAGTGCTCAGTGTACGGGTAGCACTGGTTAGATTCTGTTTATTGTTCTGATACTTACAGAACTGTACATATAAACTGTACAAGACGATTATTGCAGCAATGCAAATGTGTTCATAAATATCACTTTCAGGACTTGGGGTTTTTGCCTCTCCATTCATTAAATTAGCCCCAGCTCAATTTTATTCGGGGTCAGGTTGTGGGTTCAGGGGTTATCATCAAGGCTGGTGTTTCAATATCATGTTGAAGGAGGGCTGCAATTTGGGGGCAATATTGAAGGACAGGGAGACTGTCAGACGGTCAGTACTGAGGGAGTGCTGCACTGTCAGAGGGTCAGTACTGAGAGAGTGCCGCACTGTCAGAGGGTCAGTACTGAGAGAGTGCTGCACTGTCAGAGGGTCAGTACTGAGGGAGTGCTGCACTGTCAGAGGGTCATTACTGAAGGAGTGCCGCACTGTCAGAGGGTCAGTACTGAGGGAGTGCCGCACTGTCAGAGGGTCAGTACTGAGGGAGTGCCGCACTGTCAGAGGGTCAGTACTGAGGGAGTGCTGCACTGTCAGAGGGTCAATACTGAGGGAGTGCCGCACTGTCAGAGGGTCAGTACTGAGGGAGTGCCGCACTGTCAGAGGGTCAGTACTGAGGGAGTGCTGCACTGTCAGAGGGTCAACACTGAGGGAGTGCCGCACTGTCAGAGGGTCAGTACTGAGGGAGTGCTGCACTGTCAGAGTGTCAGTACTGAGGGAGTGCTGCACTGTCAGAGGGTCAGTACTGAGGGAGCGCTGCACTGTCAGAGGGTCAGTACTGAGGGAGTGCTGCACTGTCAGAGGGTCAGTACTGAGGGAGTGCTGCACTGTCAGAGGGTCAGTACTGAGGGAGTGCTGCATTGTCAGAGGGTCAGTACTGAGGGAGTGCTGCGCTGTCAGAGGGTCAGTACTGAGGGAGTGCCGCACTGTCAGAGGGTTAGTACTGAGGGAGTGCTGCACTGTCAGAGGGTCAGTACTGAGGGAGTGCCACACTGTCAGAGGGTCAGTACTGAGGGAGTGCCGCACTGTCAGAGGGTCAGTACTGAGGGAGTGCCGTACTGTCAGAGGGTCAGTACTGAGGGAGTGCTGCACTGTCAGAGGGTCAGTACTGAGTGATTGCCGCACTGTCAGAGGGTCAGTACTGAGGGAGTGCCGCACTGTCAGAGGGTCAGTACTGAGGGAGTGCTGCACTGTCAGAGGGTCAGTACTGAGGGAGTGCCGCACTGTCAGAGGGTCAGTACTGAGGGAGTGCTGCACTGTCAGAGGGTCAGTACTGAGGGAGTTCTGCACAGTCAGAGGGTCAGTACTGAGGGAGTGCTGCACTGTCAGATGGGGTACTTCTTTCAGAATGGGGTTTAAATTGAGGCTGTCTCTTCTCTCAGGTTGGTAAAAAGGATTCCGTGACACTGTGTAATAGTCGCCAATACTCATGGCACAGAAATCACTGAAACAGATTGTCTGTTTAAGCTGGGGGAGGGCTGGGAAAGTGAGGACCACCACACAGAGCACCAAGAAAACATATGGTGAAGGGTGATTTAGTGAAAAGGAGCAGGGTCACTGGGATGTATAGCTTTATCGTACAATATTTACTCTCCTCCATGCATATCGCAGATTGTACTTTAACCTGCAGAATCCCTGGGTTAATCTTTCAATATCAACTCTAACATATTTAATATTCATTCAGAGTTCACTTCATTTGGAAAACTCTTTGAATGCAACATTTTAAAAGAATAACAAACCTTTGTACGAATAACAATGAACAGATTCCACTCTGGATCATAGAACTATGCCTACACAATGCTTCAATTTACTTTGCGATGCAATGAATACAATCTGGTGTACACCTCAAAATGGTACGCTGGAGACCGTGTTCGCAAGAAACTTACTGTAATGAATTCCAATTGGCTTTATTGGTTGGCCAATTGGAGTATGAGCTCCCTCAATGACAGCTCATTGAGGGGGCCCATATAATCACCTGTGTAGGCTTTGTGAGCCAGTCTTAAGTTGACTGGACTGCTAGCAGCACTGTTTGTAGCTGCTCCTGTAATATCGTTATTGTAAATAAATATTGGTGTGGTGACAGAACTCCTGCCTCCCGTGGATTACTACAGTTACACTAAGCTCTCTCCTGCAAATCGCACTCAGCACAATAGGGGCCAGGTACAGAGGTGAACACCTGTGCTGGGGCCTCAACTATTTGCAAACTAAATTAAAAACTTGGATGAAGGGAAAGACTGAATTGTCAACAAACTTACTGACAGTTCAAAGACAGGTAGGAAAGCAAATTGTGAGAAGGATGCAAAGAGACTGCAAAGGGATATAGACAGGGCTCAGTGAATGGGAACATATCTGACAGATCGATTATAATGTGGGGAAATGTGAGGTGGTTCACTTTGGTGGGAAGAATAGAAAAGCTGAATGTTATTAAATGGAGCAAGACTGCAGAATACTGCAGTGCAGAGGGATCTGGGTGTCCTGGTACATGAATCACAGCTTAGTTTGATATTGTCTTTTGGAATCCCTGATGTCTTTGCGGAGATCGTACTTGGACTTTTTGCATAGATCAGGAACGCCTCAGACTTGGACTATAGTAGGGAGTGAATTTCCCAATTAAACTATGGTGTCTGTTTGGAGAACCTACATACTATCTTCTTTGGCATACAATCTTCTTCTCATAATAGTTCTCTATTATTGTCACAAGTAGGCTTACATTAACACTGTAATGAAGTTACTGTCAAAATTCTCCAGTCGCCACATTCCGGCGCCTGTACATACTTACTGATGAAGTCTCTGATGATGGTGACATACTCGTTGTGGTTGGCTCCTGAGTTCTTATGGACCAGTCCACTGACTCCAAACAGTCGTGTAGGAGCTCACATGTTGCCTCGGACTAGCACTGCACGACCTTCTTAACCGGATTCTCTGCATACGTTTCCAATAATAATAATCTTTGTTTGTGTCACAAGTAGGCTTACATTAACACTGCAATGACGTTACTGTGAAAATCCCCTAGTCGCCACATTCCGGCGCCTGTTCGGGTACACAGAGGGAAATTCAGAATATCTAATTCACCTAACAGCACGTCTTTCGGGACTTGTGGGAGGAAACCGGAGCACCCGGAGGAAACCCATGCAGACACGGGGAGAATGTGCAGACTCCACACAGACAGTGACCCAGCAGGGAATCAAACCCAGGACCCTGGCGCTGTGAAGCAACAGTGCTAACCACTGTGCTACCGTGCCGGGAGAAGGAGCACTGTCTTATGCTCCGATTTTCTAAAGTGCGGTCGGGGATGGATTTGTAAGTGTCCTTGATGTTTGTGTAGCAATGGTAGAGTGTTGGCGGCCCTGGAGGGATAGGAGATGTGTTGGTGGAATTTTGGAAGTGCACTCTTGTGGTTGGCCTTGTTGAGGTCCCCAGCCACGATGAACAAGGCGTCTGGTTGTTCTGTTTCACTGCTTTTGTTATTTTTACAAATAATTTTTATTTAAAAATTTTGTATTTATATAACAGTAACGAACCGCAGTAAAATAGCAACAGTAACAATAATGATAACAGCCATAAACATTCGCCCATCCTCAATGAACAACAAAACATATTAACAACAACTTAAATTAACACAATATTAAGTTAAATAACCATAGAAAAAAAAGGAAAAAATATAAACAGTAGAAACAATAAAGAACCCCCCCCCCCCCCGGGTTGCTGCTGCCATTGACCAAGTTACCTATCTTTGAGCCAGAAAGTCTAGAAAAGGCTGCCACCGTTTATAGAACCCTTGTATTGATCCTCTCAGGGCAAATTTGACCCTCTCCAATTTTATAAATCCCGCCATGTCACTGATCCAGGTCTCCACGCTTGGGGGCCTCGCATCTTTCCACTGCATCAAGATCCTCCGCCGGGCTACTAGGGACGCAAAGGCCAAAACACCGGCCTCTTTCGCCTCCTGCACTCCCGGCTCCACTGCAACTCCAAAAATCGCGAGTCCCCAACCTGGTTTGACCCTGGATCCAACCACCCTCGACACTGTCCCCGCCACCCCCTTCCAGAATTCTTCCAGTGCTGGGCATGCCCAGAACATATGGGCATGATTCGCTGGACTCCCCGAACACCTGGTGCACCTGTCCTCACCCCCAAAGAACCTACTCATCCGAGTCACAGACATATGGGCCCGGTGCAGCACAGGAAGAGGAAGAGTTGACTCTCTCCAAGGCATCCGCCCAAGTCCCATCCTCTATCTGCTCCCCAAGTTCCTCCTCCCATTTAGCCTTCAGCTCCTCCACTGACAACTCCTCCACCTCCTGCATTACCTTATAAATGTCAGACACCTTCCCTTCTCCGACCCACACCCCCAAAAGCACTCTGTCCATCGCCCCCTGCGAGGGCAGCAAAGGAAATTCCTCCACCTGTCGCCTAGCAAACGCCTTTACCTGCAAGTATCTGAACATGTTCCCTTGGGGAAGCCCAAATTTATCTTCCAGTTCCCCCAGGCCCGCAAACCTCCTGCCAATAAACAGATCCCTCAATTTACTGATGCCCACCCTATACCACCCCCTAAATCCCCCCTCGGTGTTCCCTGGGATGAACCGATAATTTCCACCTAATGGGGCCTCCATCGAGCCCCCTGTTTCCCCCCTATGCCGTCTCCACTGTCCCCAGGTTCCTAGGGTCGCCGCCACCACCGGGCTCGTGGTATATCTCTTAGGGGAGAGCAGCAACGGTGCCGTTACCATGGCACCCAGGCTCGTACCTCTACAAGACGCCATCTCCATTCTTTTCCACGCCACCCCCCCCCCCCCCCCCCATTTACGTACCATTGACACATTGGCCGCCCAGTAGTACCCCAAAAGGTTGGGCAGCGCCAGCCCGCCTCTATCCCTCCCTCGCTCCAGGAAAACCCTCTTCACTCTCGGAGTCCCATGTGTTCACACAAAGCTCAAAATACTGCTAGTCACTCTCCTAAAGAAGGCCCTGGGGATAAAGATGGGCAGGCACTGAAAGAGGAACAAGAAACTTGGAAGCACCGTCATTTTGACGGACTGCACCCTCCCCGCCAACAACAATGGCAGCATGTCCCACCTCTTGAACTCCTCCTCCATCTGATCCACAAGTCTGGTGAAATTATGCTTGTGAAGAGTCCCCCAGTCCCTGGCCACCTGAACCCCTAAATCTCTCCCCTGCCCTCTTAAGCAGGAGCCTACTAATTCCCTCCTCCTGGTCCCCAGGGTGCACCACAAACACCTCACTCTTGCCTAGATTTAGTTTATAGCCTGAAAAGGTCCCAAACGCAGCTAGCAGCTCCATCACCCCCGGCATCCCTCCCACCGGGTCCGCCACCTACAGTAACAGGTCATCGGCATACAACGACACCCTATGTTCCTCCCCACCCCGCACCAAACCCCACCACCTTCCTGAATCCCTCAACGCCATCGCCAACGGTTTGATTGCCAATGCAAACAACAAGGGGGACAGGGGGCAACCCTGCCTGGTCCCTCGGTAAAGCCGGAAGTACTCCGACCTCCTCCCATTCGTGGTCACACACGCCTTCGGGGCCTCATATAGCAGCCTCACCCATCTAATAAACCCTTCACCAAATCCAAACCTCCCCAACACCTCCCATAAGTACCCCCACTCCACTCTATCAAAGGCCTTCTCCGCATCCAGCGCCACCACTATCTCTGCCTCCCCCTCAATCGCCGGCATCATGATGACATTCAACAACCTCCGCACATTCGTGTTCAGCTGCCTTCCCTTAACAAAACCCGTCTGGTCCTCGTGTACAACCCCTGGCACACAGTCCTCAATCCTGGTGGCCAGGATCTTTGCCAGCACCTTGGCATCCACATTAAGGAGAGATATGGGCCTGTATGAACCACACTGCTGGGGGTCCTTGTCCCTCTTTAAGATTAAAGAAATCAGCGCCCGCGACATCGTCGGGGGCAAAGTCCCCCCTTCCCACACCTCATTAAGTGTCCGCACCAGCAGGGGGCCCACTAGGTCCACAAACTTTTTATAAACCTCCACCGGGAACCCATCCGGCCCCGGCGCCTTCCCTGACTGCATCTGCCCGATCCCCTTAACCAGCTCCTCCAGCTCAATCGGCGCCCCCAACCCCTCCACCTGCTCCTCCTGCACCTTTGGGAAAGAAAGCCCGTCGAGAAACCTCTCCATTCCCCTCCTCTTCACCGTTGGCTCCGACCGGTACAGTTCCCCGTAAAAGTCCTTGAAGACCTCATTCACCTCTACCCCCTTCCGCACCACATTCCCACTCTTATCTCTCACTCCAGCAATTTCCCTAGCCGCATCCCGCTTGCGGAGCTGATGAGCCAGCATCCTACTCGCCTTTTCACCATGTTCATACACTGCCCCTTGTGCCTTCCTTCACTGTGCCTCCGCCTTTCTAGTGGTCAGCAAATCAAATTTAGCCTCTAGGCTGCGCCTCTCCCCCAACAATCCCTCCTCTGGTGCCTCTGCGTACCTCCTGTCTACCTCCAGCATCTTCCCCACCAGTCTATCCCTCTCGCTCCTCTCCTTGTGTGCCCGGATGGATATCAGCTCCCCACAAATCACTGCCTTCAAGGCTTCCCAGACCATCCCCACCTGAACCTCCCCCGTATCATTCACCTCGAGGTACCCCTCAATACTTGCCCGGACCCTCCTGCACACCTCCTCCTCCGTCAACAACCCCACATCCAACCGCCACAACGGACGCTGGTCCCGCACCTCCCCCATCTCCAACTCCATCCAATGCGGAGCGTGGTCGGAGATTGCAATGGCCGAATATTCGGCCTCCTCCACTCTCGGAATCAGTCCCCTACTCACCACGAAGAAGTCTATCCGAGAGTAGACCCTATGTACATGGGAGAAGAAAGAGTACTCCCGTGCCCTCGGCCTCAAAAACCTCCATGGATCCACCCCACCCATCTGGTCCATAAACCCTCTCAGTACCTTGGCCGTCGCCGGCCTCCTACCCATCCTTGAACTGGACCGATCCAGTGAAGGATCCAACACCGTATTAAAGTCCCCCCCCCCCATAATCAGACCTCCCGCCTCTAGATCCGGGACACGTCCCAGCATACGCCTCATAAAGCCCGCATCATCCCAATTTGGGGCATACACACTAACAAATACCACCTTCTCTCCCTGTAGCCTGCCCCTAACCATAACATACCTACCCCCCTTATCCGCCACCACCTCAGATGTCTCAAACGACACATTTTTCCCCACCAGGATCGCCACTCCCCGGTTCTTCACATCCAACCCAGAGTGGAAAACCTGCCCCACCCATCCCTTCCTCAGACGGACCTGGTCCGCCACCTTCAGGTGGGTCTCCTGAAGCATTGCCACATCTGCCTTTAGCCCCCTCAGATGAGCAAGTACCCTCGACCGCTTCACCGGCCCATTCAACCCTCTCACATTCCAGGTGACCAACCGGATCAGAGGGCGTCTCGCCCCCCCTCCCCCATCGACTAGCCATAGCCCATCGACTGCCCGCCCCAGGCCAGCACCCCCTGCCCGACCCAGTCCCCACAGCGACAACACCTCTCCTCTGTCCCCCCAGCCCCCACCAGCTCCTTCCTGACCCTACCAGCAGCAACCCGGTATTCCCCTCCCCCCCCCCCCCCCCCCCCCACCCACCCCCCCAGGCTAGGAACCCTCCTAGCTGCGAACCGTCCTCCATTGTACTTCCGTGGGTCAGCTAACTTCTGCTGACCCGGAAGCTCCCGCCAAAAACCCGACCCCTCCCGGAGTGGGATCATCCCCCATCCTGTCACTCCTCAAGGCACCGCTCCAGCGCGGGGAGGAACCAGTTAAGGCCCCGCCTCCCCCCGTCATCGTCTCCACCCTCCAACCCCGCAACGCGGGAAACCAGAGGAAAGCCCGCGCTTTCGCCCTGCCCCACCACACCCTTCTGACGCAGCTCCCGAATACCAGCCCCACTCCATACCCCCAACCCGACATAGAATACAACAAACCCCCCCCAACCCTCACCGCAAGATACAAAACTCAAACAATGCCCCACAGCAAAAAACATAACAGAACACCCCCATAAATAACCATATCAAAATTGCAAAAGTACAAAAAAAAGAGAACACAGCAACAGCAGAATCCAGCAATAAAGCCTTACAACCGACCCCGCAACCCCCAACCCCTAGTTCAAGTCCAGTTTCTCCGTCCGCACGAAGACCCACGCCTCCTCCGGGGAATCGAAATAATAATGCCGGTCCGAATAAGTTACCCACAGGCGCGCAGGCTGCAACATTCCGTACTTTATCTTTTTCCTGTAAAGCACCTCTTTCGTCCGATTAAACCCGGACCGCCGCTTAGCCACCTCCGCACTCCAATCCTGGTAGATCCGTACTACCCCATTCTCCCACTTGCTGCTCTTCACCTTCTTGGCCCAGCGCAGCACACACTCCCGATCACTGAACCGGTGGAACCTCACCAGCACCGCACGCGGGGGTTCATTCTCCTTAGGCCTCCTGGCCAGTACTCTGTGAGCTCCCTCCAGCTCCAAGGGCAGATGGAAAAACCCGGCCCCCACTAGCGAGTTCAGCATCGTAGCCACGTAGGCTGTCAGGTCCGACCCCTCCAGCCCCTCCGCAAGGCCCAAGATCCTCAGATTCTTCCGCCTCATGCAGAGATCAAGCTCCTCGAAGCGGTCCTGCCACTTCTTATGGAGTGCCTCGTGCCCCTCCACCTTACTCACGAGGATCCCGTCCTCCTCCTCTTGTTCAGTGGCCTGCGTCTGCAACGCCTGGATGGCAGCACCCTGGGTCGTCTGAATCTCCGAAAGCTTTTTATTTGTTTCCTGCAGAGAGCTCAGTACCTCAGCCTTAAAATCTGCAAAACAGCGCAGGAGAGCAGCTTGTTGCTCCTGCGCCCACAGCCTCCACTCCTCTGGTGCTCCGCCGGCCGCCATCTTGGATTCCTTCCCCCGTTTTTTCTGGGGAGCTGCTGCCGTTTTTTCCACCTTTCCACTCCGAGTTCGAGGCATGAAATGTGGAGAAAGTTGATCAGCACACCGTCTCCCACACCGGGAGACGTCGAAAAAATTTCCGTTTTGGGCTCTAAAAAGAGCCGAAAAGTCCGTTTGAATCGGGAGCTCCCAAATGTGCGGCTTCCTACGTCATTACCGCCACCGGAAGTCCCATTCTGTTTCACTGTTATTGATGGCAGTGTGCAATTCGTCAAGCACCTTCTTCACCCGCCTGGGGTGGGGTGTAATTAACTGTGATAATGGCAGAAGTGAACTCCTGTGGAAGGCTGTATGGGCGGCACTTCACAGTCAAGCATTCCAGGTCTGGGGAGCAGTAGGTTCCCTGGGTCACCACATCAGAGCACCAGGAGGAGTTGATGAGGAGGCAAACCTCTCCAACCTTCGCTTTGTCTGATGTAGTGAGAAGCTGTCAGGTTGTGTGGCACAGTCCGGCGAGGCGGGGGGTGAGCCATGTCTCTGTGAAACAGAGCACACAGCAGTCTCTTACTTCCCTCTGAGAGGTAAGTCTGACGTTAAGCTCAACCCGCTTGTTTTCGATCGCTTGGTCATTTACCAGGGGTATGCTGGAGAGGAGAATTGAATCCACGTTATTCAGTCTCAGCTGCAGACTCCTCGCTTTCTCGGTCAGCAGCTGCTTCTCGATGGTCCTGGTATCCGATGGGAGAAGTCTGACTGTGTGATTGCATCTGGTGAGGTTCCGAGCGCTGGTTTCGATTTCGAGGTCGCCGGGGGGGGGGGGGGGGGGGGGGGGGGGGGGGGGGGGGGATGTTTACGACCTGGTCGGGCCCTGGTGTTCCACGGGTACATGCCTACCTTTTGACATGTTTAGGTCCTCGCGTGGGATCCGACCGTTTTGGGGGTCTTCAGCCTTGGTTTGGCTCACAGGCAGGGTCTTCCTGGGTCAGGTTGGGCAAGGCCCTGTGTTCGGTTCCAGTGTTGGTGTCTGGTGGGGCGCTCCTAGAATCAGGCCTTGGATGAGGCCTATTCGGCCTTTCCGCCATCTGCTGGTAAGTCAGGGCACTGGGGGGGCCTCTCGGTTCGGATCGGGCCGGGTCTCATGGTCGGGGCTGGGTCTGGTGTTCCGGCAGCTGGATCTGGCGGTCTGGGGGCGCTTCCCAGGGTGGGGCGGGCGCT
>NC_052158.1:162858167-162878803 GCF_902713615.1 Scyliorhinus canicula
TCTCCTCGTCTCGCCCTCTCACCCTACCCATTCCGCCCTCTCCCTCCCCCCATCTCGCCCTCTCCCCCTGCCCGACACGCCCACTTCCCCTCCCCATCTCGCCCTCTCCCTCTCGCCATCTCACCCTCTCCCTCTCTGTCTCTATGTTCCTGTGCAAACCCGTTTTGGCTGCTCCCTTTAGGATTTTTCTCTGTGGTGGGAGGGATGTTCTCCTATTCCCTCCCGAGCTTAAATGTGAAGAGTTGCACTTACAGAGAGGCTGGGCTGAGTTAGGGTGAAGTAACAGCCTGTCCTTCAATCCACTGGCCCAGTGCTGGATGGACCCTGGCAACTGACAGGAAACCTACTGGAAACAACCAAATCCTCGCTCCTACATCCCTCCCCTTCCCTCCCATATCAACAACTGCTCAACAATTCCAAATATGGGAAATTACAACAAAGTCTGCAAAATATTGCTGCCACAATCGCAATCTCCAAAAAAAAGCTGAAGAAAAGGCACAGTCCCACACGACAGTCTGTGCCTCCCCCCATGAACACACACACTAAACCCATCTCTAACTTTAATAGTGACACTCCGTATATCAGAAAGAACGAGCTTGATTCGGTACTTTCTATCTTAGAGGCAATTTCTCCACTCTATTATCAGCCACGTTTACTGAATTCAAATCAATGCGTCAGATGTAAATGTTCAAAGCTAACAAACAAATGTGTTCAAACAACATCAGCTGGAGATACCTTTCTGTTTGCACTCGCAACTGGGCCGTTGGCCATCGCATTAAGAAGTTCAGGGGTATGGAAAGGAATAGGGCGGGGGGGGGTGATAGAGCATAGGGTGTCCTTATATGCTGACGACTTGCTGTTATACATGTCGGAACCGAGTGTGTCGACAGGGGCAATATCGGAGCTGGTTCGGGTGTTCGAGTCTTTCTCGGGGTTCAAACTAAATTTAGGCAAGCGTGAGTATTTTGTGGTGTCTCGGCCGGGGGTGGGGGCAGGGGTGGGGGGGGGGGGGGGGGGGGGCTGCCATTCCGTAGGGCAGGGACTCACTTTAGATACCTGGGGGTGCAGGTTGCCCGGGATTGGGGGGGGGGGGGCTCCGCAGGTACAACATTTCTAGTTTGGTGGGGAGAGTGAAAGCTGACCTGGCAAGGTGGGATGGTCTCCCTCTGTCACTGGTGGGTCGGGTACAGGCGGTTAAAATGAATGTGTTGCCGCGATTTCTGTTTATTTTTCAATGCCATCCGATTGTCCAGCCAAAGGCTTTTTTCAGAGAGATTGAGAGAAGGATTACCTCGTTCATATGGGTGGGGAAGGTGGCCAGAGTGAGGAAGGTGCTGCTACAGAGGGGAAGGCAGGCAGGGGGTTTGGGTCTCCCGAACCTGATGTACTACTACTGGGCGGCGAATGTGGAGAAGGTGCGGAGCTGGGTCAGAGGGGTTGATTCCCAGTGGGTCAGAATGGAGGAGAGTTTGTGTAGGGGGTCAGGATTGAAAGAATTAGCATCAGCGCCGCTCCCGATAGTTCCGGGGAAATACTCAGGGAGTTCGGTAATAATAGCTTCATTGAAAATCTGGAGTTAGTTTTGCCAACACTTCAGGTTGGGGGCAGGGTCAAGGGAAATGCCAATTTGGGGGAACCACAGATTTGAGCCAGGGAGGTGGGATGGAAGCTTTCAGAAATGGGAGAAGGGGATTAAGGCGCTAATAGATTTGTTTTTTTAGGGGTCGGTTTGCAGGATTGAGGGAGCTGGAAGCGAAGTATGGGCTGGAGCAGGGGGAAATGTTTAGATATATGCAGGTTTAAGATTTTGCCAGAAAGGAGACACAGAGCTTCCCGGAGGAACCAGCCTCCACATTGCTGGAGGAGGTGCTGACGACAGGGGGACTGGAGAAGGGGGTAGTGTCAGCGGTTTACGGAGCTATTTTGGAAGAGGGGAAGGCACCACTGGAAGGGATCAAAGCAAAGTTGGAGGAAGTGTTGGGAGAGGATATGGAGGAGGGGGTCTGGTGTGAGGTGCTCCAGAGAGTGAATGCCTCCACCTTGTGCGTGAGGTTGGGGCTGATGCAGCTGAAGGTGGTATACAGAGCGCACCTCACTAGGGCGAGGATGAGCTGATTCTTTGAAGGAGTAGAAGATGTGTATGAACGTTGCGGGGGAGGCCCCGCTAATCACATTCATATGTTTAGGGCAACACGGTAGCACAAGTGGCTAGCACTGTGGCTTCACAGCGCCAGGGTCCAGGTTCGATTCCTGCCTTGGGTCACTGTCTGTGTGGAGTCTGCACATTCTCCCCGTGTCTGCGTGGGTTTCCTCCGGGTGCTCCGGTTTCCTCCCACAGTCCAAAGACGTGCAGGTTAGCTGGACTGGCCATGATAAATTGCCCTTAGTGTCCAAAAAAAATGGTTAGGAGGGGTTATTGGGTTACGGGGATAGGGTGGATGTGAGGGCTTAAATGGGTCAGTGCAGACTCAATGGGCTGAATGGCCTCCTTCTGCACTTTATGTTCTATGTTTTGGTCCTGTCCAAAGCTGGAGGATTACTGGAAGGAGGTATTTCGGGGTAATTTCAAAAGTGGTGTACGTGAAACTGAACTCGGGCCCCTGGGATGCCATATTCGGGGTGTCGGACCAGCCGGAGTTGGAAACGGGTGCGGAGGCAGATGTAGTCTTCTCCTCGTTGATCGCCCGAAGGAAGATCCTGCTGGGATGGAGAGCAGCCTCTCCACCCTGTGCCCTGGCGTGGCCGGGGGACCTGCTGGAATTCTTGACTCTTCAGAAGGTTAAGTTTGAACTGAGGGGAAGGATGGAGGGGTTCTACAATTCATGGGCGTTATTCATTATGCACTTTCAAGAACTGGATAACATCGAACATTAGGGGCTAACAACGTAACACCCTCACACTGAGGCATCGTTAGCCCCTCACACAGAGACATCGTCACCCCTTCAGAGACAGTGTAACGTCCTCACAGAGACATCGTAACCTCCTCACACAGACATCGTAACCTCCTCACACAGACAGTGTAACGTCCTCACGCAGAGACATCTTACATAGTTATATCTGGAAAAATTCTAGAGTCCGTCATAAAAGATTTAATAGTAGAACACTTGGAAAATGGTGGCAGGATCGGTAGAGTCATCATGGATTTAGGAAGGAGAAATCATGCTTGAAAAAGCTACTTGAATTTTCCAAGGATGTAACTAGTACTGGTTAGCACTGTTGCTTCATAGTGCCAGGGACCCGGGTTCGATTCCTGGCTTGGGTCACTGTCTGTGTGAATTCTGCACGTTCTCCCCGTATCTACGTGGGTTTCCTCCGTCCGGGTGCTCCGGTTTCCTCCCACAAGTCCCGAAAGACGTGTTGTTAGGTGAATTGGACATCCTGAATTCTCCCTCTGTGTACCCGAACAGGCGCCGGAATGTGGCGACTCGGGGATTTTCACAGTAACTTCATTGCAGTGTTGATGTAAGCCTACATGTGGCAATAATAAAGATTATTAGTAGGAGTGTGGATGAGAGGGAGCCAGTGGATATGGTTTATTTAGACTTTCAGAAGCTTTTCGACAAAGTCCCACTAAGAGATTAGTGTGTAACATTAAGGTGAATGGGATTGGGGTAGTGTATTGAGATGGATAGAGAACTGGTTGGCAGACAGGAAACAATGAGTAGGAATAAACAGATGTTTTTCTGAATGACAGGCAGTGATTAATGGGGGACCCCAGCTATTCACAAGATATATTAATGATTTAGATGAGGGAACAAAGCATAATAGCTCCAATTTTGCAGATGACACAAAGTTGGGTGGGAGGGTGGAGGGTGAGCTGTGAAGAGATACAAAGATCCTTCGAAAGAGAAAATGCTGGAAAATCTCAGCAGGTTTGGTACCTGGAGGGAGAGAAAAGAGCTAATGTTTCGACAAAGAGTCATCGGACTTGAAACGTTAGCTCTTTTCTCTCCCTACAGATGCTGCCAGACCTGCTGAGATTTTCCAGCATTTTCTCTTTCATTTCAGATTCCAGCATCCGCATTAATTTGCTTTGTACAGAGGTTCTTCACTGTGATCTGGTCAAGTTCAGTGAGTGGGAAAATGAACGGCAAATGCAGTATAATGTGGATAAATGCGAGATTATCCACTTTGGTAGCAAAGCAAGAAGGCAGATCATTATCTGAATGGCTATAAATTAGGAGAGGGGAGTGTGCAGCAGGACCAGGGTGTCCTTGTGCACCAGTCGCTGAAGGTAAGCATGCAGGTGCAGCAGGCGGTAAAGAAGGCTAATGGTATGTTGGCCTTCATTGCGAGAGGTTTCGAGTATAGAAGCAGGGATATGTTGCTCCAATTATACAGGGCCTTGGTGAGGCCACACCTGGAGTATTGTGGGCAGTTTTGGTCTCCTTCTCTGAGGAAGGATGTTCTTGCTCTGGAGGGAGTACAGCGAAGGTTTACCAGACTGATTCCAGGAATGTCAGGGCAGATGTATGAGGAGAGATTGAGTCAGTTAGGATTATATTCGCTGGAATTTAGAAAAACGAGGGGGGATCTCATAGAAATCTATAAAATTCTAACAGGACTGGACAGGGTAGATACAGGAAGGGATGTTCCTGATGGTGGGTGTGTCCAGAACCAGGGGTCACAGTCTGAGGATATGGGGTACACCATTTAGGACTGAGATGAGGAGAAATTTCTTCACCAAGAGAATGGTCGGCCTGTGGAATTAGTTGAGGCCAAAACATTGTATGGTTTCAAGAAGGATTAGATATAGTACTTGGGGCGAAAGCAATCAAAGGATATGGGGGGGAAAGGGGGAACAGATTACGGAGTTGGACAATCATTCCTTGATCACGAATGGCGGAGCTGGCTCAAATGGCCAAATAGTCTCCACGTGCTCCTATTTCCTGTATTTCTAACCTCTCACGTAGACACATCGTAACCCCCCTCACATAGAGATGTGTGGATACTCATCAGCTATTCACAGATATTATCATTTGCCCACTTTCCATCAGAACCAGCTGAATCTAAGCTGCATCACGTTTTGTCATTCATCACCCAGAAACTATCAACCACCCATCAATCAAAGCTCTTCCCCCATCTCCCTCATCCATCACTACAACTGCCTTAATGTCAACTGTCTGCAGAGTTTCCTCAGTCGCTGTCAAGCGGAACACTGAAACCTGCTGCAGGAAACTCGGTGCGAACCTTATCTTGTGCTGTCCTATTCTGCAAACTCTCTGTCAGTCTGCTTTGCTCATCACTTCCCCAAATCTCTCTCCCGATGGGTGTGACAATTTGTGAAGGAATTTGAAAATTTCTCTTCATGGAAGTTGCTTCATAAATACAAATGATTGATTGGTTGTTCATCCAAATCCTTTGCAACTCATCAATAGATCATTCTTCCACAAATGGGATGTTGCTGAACACATTAGTCAGGACACAGTGAAGAACGTCCTGTTCTTCTTCCAATAACCACCAGAGGTTTTTTGCATGCGTGTGAAAGGCAGATGGAGCATGTTGGAAGGCCCATTCAAAATACAGCACCGACAACACCACAGCATTCCCTGAGCCTCCGACAGTATTCCCTGAGCCTCCGACAGTATTCCCCGAGCACTGACCCCCCGACAGTATTCCCTGACCCTCCGACAGCATTCCCCGAGCACTGACCCTCCGACAGCATTCCCTGACCCTCCGACAGCATTCCCTGACCCTCCGACAGCATTCCCCGAGCACTGACCCTCCGACAGTATTCCCTGACCCTCCGACACCATTCCCTGACCTCCGACAGCATTCCCTGACCCTCCGACAGCATTCCCCGACCACTGACCCTCCGACAGCATTCCCTGACCCTCCGACAGTATTCCTGACCCTCCGACAGTATTCCCCGACCACTGACCCTCCGACAGTATTCCCTGAGCCTCCGACAGTATTCCCTGAGCACTGACCCTCCAACAGTATTCCCTGACCCTCTGACACCATTCCCTGACCCTCCGACAGTATTCCCTGACCCTCCGACAGCATTCCCCGAGCACTGACCCTCCGACAGCATTCCCCGAGCACTGACCCTCCGACAGCATTTTCCCTTACCTCGGCAGCATTCCCATGACCCTCCGACAGTAATTTCAATAGCAGACTGAACTCCTTCCGAACAGAATTCCCTGACCCTCCGACAGCATTCCCTGACCCTCCAACAGCATTCCCCGAGCATTGACCCCCCCGACAGTAATCCCTGACCCTCCGACAGCATTCCCTGACCCTCCAACAGCATTCCCTGAGCACTGACCCTCCGACACCATTCCCTGACCCTCCGACAGTATTCCCTGACCCTCCAACAGCATTCCCTGACCCTCCGACAGCATTCCCTGACCCCCGACAGCATTCCCTGACCCTCCGACAGTATTCCCTGACCCTCCGGCAGCATTCCCTGAGCACTGACCCTCCGACAGTATTCCCTGACCCTCCAACAGTATTCCCTGACCCTTCGACAGCATTCCCCGAGCACTGACCCTCTGACAGCATTCCCTGACCCTCGGACAGCATTCCCTGACCCTCCGACAGCATTCCCTGAGCACTGACCCTCTGACAGCATTCCCTGACCCTCGGACAGCATTCCCTGACCCTCCGACAGCATTCCCCGAGCACTGACCCTCCGACAGTATTCCCTGAGCACTGACCCCCCGACACCATTCCCCGAGCACTGACCCTCCGACAGCATTCCGTGACCCTCCGACAGTATTCCCTGACCCTCCAACAGTATTCCCTGACCCCCCCGACAGTATTCCCTGACCCTCCGACAGTATTCCCTGACCCCCCGACAGCATTCCCTGACCCCCCGACAGCATTCCCTGACCCTCCGACAGTATTCCCTGACCCTCCAACAGCATTCCCTGAGCCTCCAACAGCATTCCCTGACCCTCCAACAGCATTCCCTGACCCTCCAACAGCATTCCCTGAACCTCCAACAGCATTCCCTGACCCTCCAACAGCATTCCCCGAGCACTGACCCTCCGACAGCATTCCCTGACCCTCTGACAGAATTCCCTGACCCTCTGACAGCATTCCCTGACCCTCCGACGGCATTCCCTGAGTACTGACCCTCCGACTGTATTCCCTGACCCTCCAACAGCATTCCCTGAGCACTGACCCACCGACAGCATTCCCTGACCCTCGGACAGCATTCCCTGACCCACCGACAGCATTCCCTGACCCTCGGACAGCATTCCCTGACCCTCGGACAGCATTCCCTGAGCACTGACCCTCCGACAGCATTCCCTGACCCTCCGACAGCATTCTCTGACCCTCCGACAGCATTCCCTGACCCTTCGACAGCATTCCCAGACCCTCTGACAGCATTCCCTGAGCACTGACCCTTCGACAGCATTCCCAGACCCTCTGACAGCATTCCCTGACCCTCCGACAGCACATCCCAAAATATATTAATCTCCTTATTCACCTCATCATTCAGTCTCACGCCTACCGGCTCGATCTCCTTTGCAAATGTTCAAGTGAAATAATTTCTACAATCTCTCTTATCATTCCCTGTGACTTTATCCTGTCTATCCTTACATTTTCTATTTCTGTCACAACCGTCATATTTCACCGTTTTGTTTTATTTTTCATAGATTTCATAGAATTTACAGTGCAGAAGGAGGCCATTCGGCCCATCGGGTCTGTACCGGCTCCTGGAAAGAGCACCCTATCCAAGGTTAACACCTCCAACCTCTCTCCATAACCCAGTAACTCCACCCAACACTAAGGGCAATTTATCATGTCCAATCTACCTAACCTGCACATCTTTGGACCTCTGTTCCTTGATAATTTCATTTCATTGTTCCTCTTTGCCTTCCTAAATTGTTTCTGATTTATCTTCTAATCTCCCTCATTATCCTCTCCTCTGCTGTTTATGTACTTCAGGTTTGTCTCTTTGCTAAACTTCAGTTGAGCCTTTATGCCTTTATTCAATGACAGAGTCTTGCTCCTGTTTAGTTTGTCTTTTCCTTTTTGTGGAATATATTTTCCCTGCATTCTGTCAAACGCCATTTTATATATCTTCCTCTCTTGCTCTGCATCATTGTTTGCCAATATGGTCACCCCATTTCTTTTCAGAGAATTTACAGTGCAGAAGGCCGTTCAGCCCATCAAGTCTGCACCGGGCCTTGGAAAGAGTACCCCACTTAAGCCCACATCTCCATCGGAGTCGGTAAATTATTGGAGAGAATTCTCAGGGACAGGATTTATATCCATTTGGAAACAAATGGACTCATAAGCGATAGACAGCATGGTTTTGTGAAGGGGAGGTCGTGCCTCACTAACCTGATCGAGTTTTTTTGAGGAGGAAACAAACATGATTGATGAGGGGAGGAAGGTGGATGTTGTTTATATGGACTTCAGTAAGGCCTTTGACAAGGTACTTCATGGCAGACTGGTACAAAATGTGGAGTCACACGGGATCAGGGGTGAGGTTGTAAGATGGATAGGTAACCGGCTCAGTCACAGAAGGCAAAGGGTAGCAGTAGAAGGGTGTTTTTTATGAATACAAGGTTGTGAATAGTGGTGTTCCACAGGGATCTGTGCTGGGGCCTCCGTTTGTGGTGTACATAAACGATTTGGAGGAAAATGTAGCCGGCCTGATTAGTAAATTCGCGGATGACACAAAGGTTGGTGGAGTGGCAGATAGTGTTAAGGATTGTCAGAGGATGCAGCAGATAGGTTGGAGACTTGAGCAGAGAAATGGGGAATGTAGTTTAATCTGGGCAAATGTGAGGTAATGCATTTTGGTAGGTGTAGTAATCCACGGGAGGCAGGAGTTCCGTCACCACACCAATATTTATTTACAATAACGATATTACAGGAGCAGCTACAAACAGTGCTGCTAGCAGTCCAGTCAACTTAAGACTGGCTCACAAAGCCTACACAGGTGCTTATATGGGCCCCCTCAATGAGTTATCATTGAGGGAGCTCATAGTCCAATTGGCCAACCAATAAAGCCAATTGGAGTTCATTTTGGTAGGTCTATCACAGAGGGGAAATATACCGCAAATGGGAAAATGAATATAGAACGTCAGAGATCTGGGTGTGTAGGTGACAACACAAGTGGACAAGGTAGTCAAGAAAGCAGACGGAATGCTTGCCTTCAATTGGACGGGGCATCGAGTATAAAAACTGGCAAGTCATGCTACAGTTGTGTAGATGTATATAGATGTATCGATTATATAGTTGTATATGGGAAGGCCGCACTTGGAATATTGCGCACAATTCTGGTTGCACACTACCAGAAGGATGTGGAGGCTTTGGGGAGGGTGCAGAGGAGGTTTCCCAGGATGTTGCCTGGTCTGGAGGGTGTTAGCTATGTGGAGAGGCTGAATAGACTCGGACTGTTTTCATTAGAAAGACGGAGGTTGAAGGGTGACCTGATGGAGGTCTATAAGATTATGAGGGGCATGGATAGAGTGGATGGGCAGGCATTCTTTCCCAGGGTGGAGTGGTCAGTCACCAGGGGGCATAGGTTTAAGGTACGTGGGGAAAAGTTTAGAGGAGATGTGCGAGGCAGGTTTTTTACGCAGAGGAGGTTGTGAAAGCAGATACATTAACGGCGTTCAAAAGGCATCTTGACAAACACATGGATAGGATGGGTATGGAGGGATACGGCACAAGGAAGTGCTGAGGGTTTAGGTAAAGGTTGGTATCAACTGTGGAAGGAAATCGGAGCACCCGGAGGAAACCCACTCAGACAGGGGGAGAACGTGCAGACTCCGCAGAGAAGGTGACCCAAGCCAGGAATCGATCCTGGGACCCTGGAGCGGTGAAGCAATAGTGTTAACCATTGTGCTCCAGTGCCGCCCGGATTTACTTAAGTTTTATTCTCAGCTCCTCAAAATCAGCATTTCCCCAATTTATTAACTTGGTGTTCATCATCCTTATGTCCTCAATCATCATCTTAAAATGCATAATTATGGTCACTATTGCCCAAATGTTCCCACTACTTTTACTTCTCCTATCTGCACTGGTTCATTACCCATTCGTGCATCCAACAGTGAATCTTCCCTGGTTGAGCATTTTATACATTGGGTTAGAAAGTTTACTGCAGCTGGGCAGCACAGTGTCGCAGTGGTTAGCACTGCTACCTCATGGCGCTGAGGATCTGGGTTCGATCCCGGCCTCGGGTCAGTGTCCGTGTGGAGTTTGCACTTTCTTCCCGTGTCTGCGTGGGTCTCAACCCCACAACCCAAAAAGATGTGCAGGTGGATTGGACACATTAAACTGCCCCTTAATTGGAAAAGAAATAATTGAATACTCTAAATTTCAATTTTGAAAAAAAAAAGGGCGGAATTCTCCGCAAGGCCCGACGCCGTTGTGAAACCCGGAGAGGTTCACGACGGCGTCGGAGGCCGCTCCTTGCCCCCTATTCTCCGCCCCCACCCCGGGGGGGGTAGGAGGGCCATGCCGTAAATCTCGGCCGTGGGGCCTTGTCACTGGTGTCAAGGCTCGGGCGCGCCGAGAATGACACGGCCAGCGTGCCTAATGACGTCAGCCGCGCATGCGCAGGTTGGCCGGCTCCAACCCGCACATGCGCGGCTGACGGCTCAAACACGCGCATGCGCGGTTGCCGTCTTCCCCTCCGCTGCCCCGCAAGATGTGGCGGCTTGATCTTGCGGGGCGGCGGAGGGGAAAGAGTGCGTCCCTCTGAGACGCCGGCCCGATGATCGGTGGGCACTGATCGCGGGCCAATCCCCTCCTGAGCACGGTCGTGGTGCTCACTCCCCTCTCCGCCCCCACAAGCCCCAACTCACCTTTGGCGCGCTGTTCACGCCGGCAGCGACCAGGTGTGGTTGCCGCTGACGTGAAAAGGTCGGGAACGGCAGGCCGCTCGGTCCATTCGGGTTGGAGAATCGCCGGTCGCCGTGAAAAACGGGGGCCCGCGATTCTCTGAGCGGGTGTCGCATTTTGGGGGGGGGTGGGAGAATCGAGGGGGGGTGCCAGAGCGGCCCTCCCGCGATTCTCCCACCCGGCCTGGGGAGCGGAGAATCGCGCCCAGAGTACTGTACACATAGTAGGAACCCCATTCCCTCTTCCCATTTACCTACCAACTCTATTCAATTCCTATCTGGGTAGTTGAAATTTCCCATGATTATTCTCTTTGAAAACTCTCTCATTTCTGTGCATCTTTCTTCCACCAGCTGCCTCTGACTAATAGCAACAGAATTCTCTCGTGTCTTTTCATTTCCTCCTGAGAACATTTGCTTCTAAAATTTAGCCAGTTCAAAGACCTTGGTTTCAATTGAACATTTTACCTAAATAGCAGAGCTGTTTGCAAATTCTTTGAGTTTCTAATTGGTGCAAACTCCAGCTTGACATCTGCTCTTCCCTGCCAGAATCTCAGTTTGGTTGTTATTTGCTCAAAATACTTCAAAACAAACTGCTGATTGAGTGCTTGCATTTACAGCATCTACATTTATTTTAAGAATTGCTTTCTTTTTGTTTTCGGCACCTGTGCCTGTGGTTTCTTGGGTGACAGGTAGAAACGGTCGTTTCTTCAAATTTATTTCTCTTTCCTTTATTTCCGTCGGAAACTCTGTTCCTGGAATCACTCTCCTGAACCAATTTTGAGGTTTAGCTGATGCTTTTTTTTGTAAAATATCTTTATTCTCCATTTTCACATTTTCTTCAGAATTTACACCCAGCAAGCAGTAAACGGTAACAAATACAAAGTTAATCCCCTTATCAACAACGATTCCATCCTCCCACCACCCTAAACAACGGCCCATCTGACAGTATAAGCATCAAATAAAACAAACCCTCCCACGGTGGGAAAAACACAGGAAACAAAAAAGAAAAAGGAGTCAGGAATCGCCTGTGGTCACCATTGACCTATAAAGCCCCCCCCCCCCCCCCCCCCCCCCGCCTCCCCCTAACATTCGATGCCATCCAATCCCCGAAAGAGTACCGTAAATGACACCCATGAATTGTAAAACCCCCTCCCCGACTCCTCCCCTCCACTTCCTCTTATAAACCTCCTCCCCCCACCCTCTGTTCCCTCCCCCCAACTTTCCACCCTGGCTAGCCTGTTCTGCCAGGCTCCGATGGCTGCAGCCCCTCCCCCCTTCTCACTGCCGTTCACTGGCCGGCTTAAACTGGCCAACATGGAGGCCCCCGCCCGGGTCTCCTTCCCCCCTTGCCCGGTCCCAGGAAAACCAAGAAATCCCCTTCAGCACACAAACCCCGCATACACACCCAAACCCCAAAGAACCATCATTGCAAATGAAAGTCCCATCTCTTCCCTTGTCCAAATATATACGTTGGCTCATTGAGCACATGCACCAGCACGCAGTGAAAATATACAGTTACATGAGGCTACATCGGTACATGAACATTTCTCAATTCAGCCACAGTCCTTTGCCTTCGCAAACTCCTCCGCTACTTCCGCCGTCCCAAAATAAAAGTCCTTGGATTTGTCGGTCACCCTTAGCTGGATATACTATGCCACACTGCACCTTGCTAATGTACAGTGCCTTCTTCACCCGGCTGAAGGCAGCCCACCTCCTCGCCAGCCCCGCCACAAAGTCCTGGTATATACGTATACCAGCTCCAGCCCACTGCACCACCCACTTCTGCTTGGCCCAGCACAGGACCTTCTCCTTCACACTGTACCTACGAAAACACAAAGTCACTACTCTTGGCGGCTCACTCTCCTTTGGTATAGGCCTCCACGACCCAATCAAGTTCATATCGGGAGGGATCATCCCCGTCCCCCAATAGCTTTGCCAATATCGTGGCAAAATACTCAGTTGGCCTTGGGCCTTCCACTCCTTCGGGCAGACCCACAATCCTCAGATTCTGTCGCCTGGATTTGTTTTCCAAGTCCATTTTGGCTCGCAGACCCTTGTTGATCTCTATCACCTTCCGCATCTCCTTCCCCATCGAGGTAAGTTGATCACCGTGCTGCAATAATGTCTCTTCCACATCCTTCAGCGCCTCCCCTTGCTCCCGCACCTCCGCCACTGCGCTCAATACCGCCGCCCTCACCGGGGCATCGCCTCCTCCACCAGCACTTTCAATACCGCCCCCATCTCCTTCCTCATCGCCTCCATGTGTTCTGCGAACTGCCTTTCGAGTCCCACGGCCATCACCTTCGTCATTTCTTCAGCCGTGGGCAATGCTGCCTCCCCTGGTGCCCCAGCCTCCACTTTCCTTGCCATCCCCGCGGTGGCCTTTCCACTCCCCGATGGACTTTCAGCTGCTTTTTCACGGCCTTTTTTTACTTATTTTCGACATTTCCCTTCACTGTGCCTTCTCCCTGCTTTTGCCGCCTCCATTGCCCCTGGGATCAGGCGTTAAACCCCGAAAATGCCGTTCCCGAACGGGAACCCTCCAATGTGCGGCTACTGCCCGCCCGCCGCCACCGGACATCATAGCCAATGCTTTTATACAGAGATACAATACATACATAATGATAAACCTTTGAACCGATCATGAGGCAATTTTAGATATGTTTTAGGACATTTATTTTAATTACTGGCTTTATAAATTAGCAAACACAGTGAGACTGAAGCAAAACAGAGTTTTCCTACCCCTCGGTATATTTAAAGAGAGCACAATTGGGAAACTGCATCGACAGTCCGTCACTTTGCATCCTTTAACAGAGATGTGCATTTTGCCATGGAGTCCCCCTCAGTATGTACCAGAGATGACGGAAAAGCAATGCGATATCAGGGCACTGGATGACAACCTTAGTGATGCTGAACACACCTCAGTGATGCAGTCCTATCTCTCCCGGAACACTCTCTAGTGCGTTGTTCTGGGACCTCTGCAGTTTGAGCCTTCAGATACCCATGGCACAGGTCACAACCCCAATCTCTCCAATAGTCCAGCAAGACAATGTCCAACACTAACATTAACGTGAAGGGTTTGTGAACTGGTTAAGATACAGAGCAACTGTTTGCACTGCAGAGTGAGTCACCACCACCTTATAGGGTTGAGGGAGTTGTGTTGGAGGAAAAAGGGCTGCAAGGCATTTGGTTTATCATTTATCTCTGCACTTTATAAAAGGTCAAGAGTTTGTGTGATAAAACAGAGTGTGTTCTTAAATACACTTCTGTTTTGAGGGGTGCTGCGACACTTAGCCAATAGCGGAATCACACCAACCATCGAGGCCATTGTGAAGATTACTGACGGACAGACATCAAGGCAGGAGTCTGAAATATTCACACCCTCGAATACTGGAAGATAACACACTCTGGACATTAAAAACTCAGCCTCACACACGGTTCATTTATTAAAGAGTGTGATGGAGGATTATGATAGGAAATGCAGCACTCAGTATGTGGATTTTATGTGACATTTCTGGCCAGACCCAGTATTTATTGACCATTCCTAACTGCCTTTCAGAAGGTGGTGGTGAGTTGTCTTCTTGAACTGCTGCAGTCTCAGAGGTGTAGGTACACCCACAGTGCTGTTAGGGAGGGAGTTCCAGGATGTTGCTCCAGCGACAGTGAAGGAACGGCGATATATTTCCAAGTCAGGGTGGTGAGTGACTTGGAGGGAAACCTCCAGGTGGTGGGGTTCCCAGGTATCTGCTGCTCTTGTCCTTCTAGATGGTGGAGGTCAGGAGTTTGGAAGGTGCTGTTGAAGGACCTTTGGATGTGTTCCTGCAGTGCCCCTTGTACATGGGACACACGGCTGCTACTGGGATTCGGTGGTGGAGGGAGTGAATGTTTGGAAGGGATGCCAATCAAATGGGGCTGCTTTGTCCTGTGAGTTACTCCCCACAGGATCCTCAGCTCTGGCAGCTACAGTATTTATATGGCTAGTCCAGTTCAGTTCCTGGTCAATAGTAGCCACCAGGAAAATGTTTTAGATATGTTTAAATAAGGTAGACAAGGAGAGACTCTTCCCATTAGCTGATGGCACAAGGAGCAGGAAGACTTTAAGGTTTTTGGAAAGAGATGCAGAATGGGAATCTGAGGGGGAACTTTTCACACAACAAGTGGCCATGGCCCAGAACTCACTGTCCCCGATGGTGGGGGGGGGGGGGGGGGGGAGGTGAAACAATCAATTATTACAAAGGAAGTTGGATGAGCACTTGCAGGAAATTAGCTTGCAGAGTGACAGGGATCGGACTGGACTGCTCCGTGGTGAGCCGGCATGGGCTGAATGGTTTCCTTCTCTGGGCCACAATGACTCTACTCCCAGTGTAAGTGTTCGTGAATCTAAAACCTGTAAAATCAATGTAAATTCTGGCTAGATCTTGCTGCAGATACAGTTGGTAGAATACATGTACCAATCAATCAATCAATCAAATGCTCCTCAGCAGCTGGTCCCACTTTGGGAGGAAACAACAAAAAGTCACGTTTGAAAAATCACAGAGCAGGAGATATAACAACAGGGAACAAACTCTGAATTCATAGACATGAATAAGAACACTCACAATGCATTCTCACACTGCAACACGGGGCTGGTCACTGAGCAACGCAGTGCTGGTCACTCTGAAATGTGGTCACTCTGAAATGTGGTCACTCTGCAACGTGGTCACTCTGCAACGTGGTCACTCTGCAACGTGGTCACTCTGCAACGTGGTCACTCTGCAATGTGAGCACTCTGCAATGTGGTCACTCTGCAATGCGGTCACTCTGCAACGTGGTCACTCTGCAACGCGGTCACTCTGCAACGCGGTCACTCTGCAACGCGGTCACTCTGCAACGCGGTCACTCTGCAATGCGGTCACTCTGCAACGTGGTCACTCTGCAACGTGGTCACTCTGCAACGTGGTCACTCTGCAATGTGAGCACTCTGCAATGTGAGCACTCTGCAATGTGAGCACTCTGCAACACGGTCACTCTGCAACGCGGTCACTCTGCAGCGTGGTCACTCTGCAGCGTGGTCACTCTGCAGCGTGGTCACTCTGCAATGCGGTCACTCTGCAATGCGGTCACTCTGCAACGTGGTCACTCTGCAATGTGAGCACTCTGCAATGTGGTCACTCTGCAACACGGTCACTCTGCAACGCGGTCACTCTGCAACGTGGTCACTCTGCAATGTGGTCACTCTGCAACACGGTCACTCTGCAACACGGTCACTCTGCAACGCGGTCACTCTGCAGCGTGGTCACTCTGCAATGCGGTCACTCTGCAATGCGGTCACTCTGCAGCGTGGTCACTCTGCAATGTGAGCACTCTGCAATGTGGGCACTCTGCAACACGGTCACTCTGCAACGCGGTCACTCTGCAGCGTGGTCACTCTGCAATGCGGTCACTCTGCAGCGTGGTCACTCTGCAATGTGGGCACTCTGCAATGTGGTCACTCTGCAATGCGGTCACTCTGCAATGTGGGCACTCTGCAATGTGGTCACTCTGCAATGCGGTCACTCTGCAATGCGGTCACTCTGCAATGCGGTCACTCTGCAATGTAAGAAGTCTTACAACACTAGGTTAAAGTCCAACAGGTTTGTTTCAAACACTAGCTTTCGGAGCACTGCTCCTTCCTCAGGTGAATGAAGAGGTTTGTTCCAGAAATATCTTTATAGACAAATTCAAAGATGCCAGACAATGAACTAGAATGCGAGCATTTGCAGGTAATTAAATCTTTATAGATCCAGAGATTGGGGTAACCCCAGGTTAAAGAGGTGTGAATTGTCTCAAACCAGGACAGTTGGTAGGATTTTGCAAGCCCAGGCTAGATGGGGGGGGGGGGGGTGAATGTAATGCGACCATCAATCCCAGGTCCCGGGGGGGGGGGGGGGGGTGAATGTAATGCGACATCAATCCCAGGTCCCGGTTCAGGCCGTACTCATGTGTGCGGAACTTGGCTATACGTTTCTGCTCAGCGATTCTGCGTTGTCACGCGTCCTGAAGGCCGCCTTGGAGAACGCTTACCCAGAGATCAGAGGCTGAATGCCCTTGACTGCTGAAATGTTCCCCGACTGGAAGGGAACATTCCTGCCTGGTGATTGTCGCGTGATGCCCATTCATGCGTTGTCGCAGCGTCTGCATGGTCTCGCCAATGTACCACGCTTCGGGACATCCTTTCCGACATCCTTTCCTGCAGCGTATGAGGTAGACAACATTGGCCGAGTCGCACGAGTATGTACCGCGTACCTGGTGGGTGGTGTTCTCACGTGTAATGGTATATCCATGTCGATGATCTGGCACGTCTTGCAGAGATTGCCATGGCAGGGTTGTGTGGTGTCGTGGTCTCTGTTCTGAAGGCTGGGTAATTTGCTGCAAACAATGGTTTGTTTGAGGTTGCGCGGTTGTTTGAAGGCAAGTAGTGGGGGTGTGGGGATGACCTTGGCAAGATGTTCATCTTCATCGATGATGTGTTGAAGGCTGCAAAGAAGATGTCATAGTTTCTCCACTCCGGGAAAGTACTGGACGACGAAGGGTACTGTCAGTTGTGTCCCGTGTTTGTCTTCTGAGGAGGTCGGTGCGGTTTTTTGCTGTGGCGCGTTGGAAATGTTGATCGATGAGTCGAGCGCCATGTCCCGTTCGTACAAGGGCATCTTTCAGCATCTGTAGATGTCTGTTATGCTCCTCCTCGTCTGAGCAGATCCTGTGTATACGGAGGGCTTGTCCATAGGGGATGGCTTCTTTAATGTGTTTAGAGTAGAAGCTGGAGAAGTGGAGCATCGTGAGGTTATCCGTGGGCTTGCGGTAAAGCAAAGTGCTGAGGTGACCGTCCTTGATGGAGACCAGTGTGTCCAAGAATGCAACTGACTTTGGAGAGTAGTCCATGGTGAGTCTGATGGTGGGATGGAACTTATTGATGTCATCATGTAGTCGTTTCAGTGATTCTTCGCCGTGGGTCCAAAGGAAAAAAAAGTCATCGATGTATCTGGGGTATAACGTCAGTTAAAGGTTCTGTGTGGTGAGGAGGTCTTGTTCAAACTTGTGCATGAAGATGTTGGCATATTGGGGTGCGAATTTGGTCTCCATGGCTGTTCTGTGCCTCTGGATGAAGAACTTGTTGTCGAAGGTGAAGACGTTGTGATCCAGAATGAAGCGGATGAGTTGCAGAATTGCGTTTGGAGACTGGCAGTTGTCGGTGTTGAGGACTGAGGCTGTTGCAGCAATGCCGTTGGCATGGGGGATGCTGGTGTAGAGTGCCGAGACATCCATTGTGACGAGGAATGTTCCTGGTTCAACTGTCCATGGGTGCTGAGTTTCTGTCGCAAGTCTGTCGTGTCGCGACAGAAGCTGGGCGTACCATGTACGATGGGTTTCAAGATGCCCTCGATGTAGCCAGAGAGGTTCTCACACAGGGTCCCACTGCCTGAAACGATAGGACGGCCAGGTGTGTTGGCCTTGTGTATTTTCGGGAGGCAGTAGAGATCTCCAATGCGAGGATTACGTGGGATGAGAGCACGTAGGGTGCTCTGAAGGTCTGGATCCAAGGTCCTGATCAGTCTGTTCAGTTGGCCGATGTGTTCCTTGGTTGGATAAGCGGGTAACTGCCTGTAGTGTTCCTGGTTGTTGAGTTGTCGGTATACTTCTTTGCAGTAGTCCGTTCTGTTCAGTATGACGGTGGCCCCTCCTTTGTCTGCTGGTTTGATGACAATGTTGAGGTTGGTCTTGAGAGCGTGGATGGCGTTGCGTTGTACTTGGGTGACGTTCGGGGCTGTCTTGTGAATGCGACTGATGAATCTGGCATTGACGCGACTCCTGATGGCTTGAGCATACATGTAGAGTCTAGGGAAGCGGCCTTCCGGAGGGGTCCAATTCGACTCTTTCCTCTTTGGTTGCTGCACCGCAGATCTCTCGGTCTGCTGTTCCGGTTCATTGGTCGTCTCCTTGGGTTCGCTGTCGGCCTCTTGGGGTCTGTGGAAGAATTCCCGCAGCCTCATTCGCCTGATGGATTCCTCCGTGTCTGCCGCGAGACTGATGGGGTCCATTTTGGTGGTGGTGCAGAAATTGAGCCCTCTGCTGAGGATTTCGATTTTGTCTGGTTGAAGGGTGTAGTCCGACAAGTTGACAATAGATTTCCCTGTATTGTTTTCTACTGTGGTACCTGGGGAGACTTGGTTGCTGCTGGTGGTGATGCCGAGTTTCTCAAGCTGCCTGTTCTTGGTGTGCATATAGGTGGCATAGTATCGTTGTCTCATCTGTTTGACGGTGTTCCGCAGCTGGTCTGCTTTGTCCTGAGCGCAAGTTGAGAATACGGCCTCTATATTGGTTTCCAGGTTGCGTCGTCTGCTGTAGAGCTGGTGTACGAGGTGGTTGAGGAGTATGAGAGAGGTGTGCCGGCAGAGTCTCTCAGCGAAGTCTGTGTTATAGGTCTCTGCAATGCGGTCACTCTGCAATGCGGTCACTCTGCAATGCGGTCACTCTGCAATGCGGTCACTCTGCAACGCGGTCACTCTGCAACGCGGTCACTCTGCAATGCGGTCACTCTGCAATGCGGTCACTCTGCAATGCGGTCACTCTGCAATGCGGTCACTCTGCAATGAGGTCACTCTGCAATGAGGTCACTCTGCAATGCGGTCACTCTGCAATGAGGTCACTCTGCAATGAGGTCACTCTGCAATGCGGTCACTCTGCAATGAGGTCACTCTGCAATGCGGTCACTCTGCAATGCGGTCACTCTGCAATGCGGTCACTCTGCAATGCGGTCACTCTGCAACGCGGTCACTCTGCAAGGCGGTCACTCTGCAACGCGGTCACTCTGCAATGCGGTCACTCTGCAACGCGGTCACTCTGCAATGCGGTCACTCTGCAACGCGGTCACTCTGCAATGCAGTCACTCTGCAATGCGGGGCCGGTCAGTGGGTTATCTTCCTGCAATATCTTTCTCCAGGTCACGTGATTGGGATTCTGAGTTGCACAATTTGACTCACACATTCCAGTGCCTCATAGCTCATGGTGTCAATAAAGCAGATTGATTTAGTTGACTAGTCCACAAAAACAACAGCCAAATCGAATCCAAAATATCACCGGCCCACTAGTCTACACGGTATAGTCGACAACGCTATCAAGTGGAACTTAACCAACAATAACATGCTCAATTTAGGTTCCACCTGACATACCCCTCTATCAAATCTCCACTCAATATCCTCCGCTCCAAGAGGCTTCACCAATCTAAATTGTAATGACCCCCCCCCACCCCCCCCCAGCCCATTCTGCATGACACCGCGCCTCCCCAGGACCGTTCTGCATGACACCCCCCCCCCCAGGACCGTTCTGCATGACAACCCCCCCCCGGACCATTCGGCATGACACCGCGCCCCCCCCCAGGACCGTTCTGCATGACACCCCCCCCCAGGACCATTCTCCATGACACCGCGCCCCCCCCAGGACCGTTCTGCATGACACCGCGCCCCCCCCGCCCAGGACCATTCTCCATGACACCGCGCACCCCCCCCCAGGACCGTTCTCCATGACACCGCGCCCCCCCAGGACCGTTCTGCATGACACCCCCCCGGACCGTTCGGTGACAAACCGCCCCCGCCCCCCCCGGGCCATTCTCCATAACAACGACCGCGCCCCCCCCCCCCCCCCCCAGGCCGTTCTGCATGACACCGCACCCCCCCCCCAGGACCGTTCTGCATGACACCCCCCTCGGACCGTTCGGCGTGACACCGCGCCCCCCCCCCCCCCCGGACCATTCTCCAGACACGCGAGCTCCCCCACCCCCACCCCCGGACCGTTCTGCATGACCCCCCC